>NW_006408574.1:9603816-9668223 GCF_000296735.1 Chrysochloris asiatica
ATAGATAGATAGATAGATAGATAGATAGATAGATAGATAGATAGATAGATAGATACAAGTCCTGGTGTGGCACTGTGGAATAAGCACTTCACCTCAAGGTTGGTTTGAACAGCAGGGTCTGCAATTCAAACTCACCAACTGCTCCTCTGAAACCCTATGCAAGGTCCCTATGCATTGGAACTGACTTGACTGGAAATTAACAACAAGGACTACTGAAAAACCCTAAATAAAGAAGATGTAAATAAATTGAGATGCAAAGCATGTTCATTCACGCCTAGACTCAACATTGTTAACATGTCAATGAGCCTAAGAAGATTTCAAAAGCAGGCAAACCCAAGCAATATACTTTTAGGGAAACATACAAGTGCAGTAAAACTTGGAAGAACAGCAAGAACATGACCCATACAAATTGAAAAGGATGATTTCTGCTCCATGGGAGAAAAGGGATGTGATTGACGAGGGAGATACCAGAACACTGGAAGGGATAGCCCATCATCTGGCTCTTCAGCTGCATGGTAGGTTCACTACTATTCATTTTTATTTATGATTTTTCTTTACAATATTAATATTATTGTCATTGTCAGCTGCCGTGGAGTCGATTCTGACTCATGGCCACCCCATGTGTGCAGCACAGATCTGTGCTCCATGGGGCCTTCAATGCTGTGACCTTTGGGAAGCAGATTGCCAGACCTTTCATCCACTCTGGGAGGGTGTGAACTGCCCATCTTTTGGCTACGAGTTGTTGTCTGTTGTTTAGAGCTGTCAAGTCAGTTCCAACTCATAGCAACTCTGTATAGGGATTCTGAGGAGTGGATATGAAATGCTGACCTTGTGGTTCAAACTGACCTTGCAGTCCAGTGCATTATCCCACAGCGCCACACCAGGACTCCCTTGGCTAGCAGTAGTCCAGTAGTTAGCCACCTGCACCACCCAGGGTGTCCTCTTTACAACATGCATGTTCAGGAAGATGAGAACACTGGATGACTGGATAAGTCGGGGGTGACCTCGGCAGCAGCCAAGAGCAACACCTCATAACCCAGTGAGTGGGCTTTATGCTGTGACAACCAAGTTCTTGCTGGGTGGCATTCAGTGCTGACCCAGAGACATGCCCTACCTGAGCCACACACACAATTCATTTCCTAACTCTCTGAATGCTCCCTCTTCTCACACTCACAGGAAAGTGGGTGAAGTTACTCTTAAGAGTCAAAATTAAAGCGCTGAGGCAGGGTCTCCTTCTCACTCTCCCCTTTTCCAGAACTGTTCCAGAACACCATGTGTGAGAGAAAACAACAGAATGGAAATTGCTCATACAGAGCCCGCGGAGGCCCACCTCCCTCGCACAGCCTGTATGCAAAGACAGCTCCTCAGCTGTGCCGCAGACACAAGGTGGCTCGTGCTCATTGTTTATTGTGACAGCTGACAAGCCAGCTGGCACAGATCACTCCTCACTTTCAGCAGGGATGCCACCAGGACACGTGTGACAGGTGCCAACTGCTGCTCAGGACCATGGCAGCACCCTGCTGGCCAGTGAGTCGGGACCTGGTCCCGGGGATGTGCCAGTGGAGACCAGGAGGACCACGTCTTGCTGGGCAGGAAGAGGGTTGTTGGGGCCATGGTTGGAGGTCATGGTTCTTGCAAGGTTCCAGGGTCTGTGTTAGGGGTGGTAGTTCTGGGTGGGACAAGAGAAGGAAGAGTTGTGTGCAGTGGATGAGAAATACTCCAGGCGCTGCTGGAGGTATAGGTTGGGCACAAGGGACTTGGCAGCCTCCAGAACAGAAGGAGACTTCCATCTTCCAGTGTTGGCTAGGTCCACCTGGGCTCCCTGTCGATGGAGAAGCAGTGCTGTGCAGAGTGAGCACGGGGTAAGGAGGACAGGTCTGGCAGCAGCCCTGGCCCAGGGTAGAGGACACTCCCAGGGGAGGTGGGCAGACTCTACACTGTAAGTAAGACCTAAAACTTCAGGCGCTGCCTTGACATACTCTCTCACAGGGATCCTATGGAGCACGAGCTCCCCAGCTCTCCTCAGTGATGCCTCCACTCACTGGGAAAGGTTCCCCATCCACAGATCAATTCCCCTATCAGCCGGGCCAGCTGCCCATCACCAAGTCCTTGGCCTATGGATCTCACCCCGCTGCCTGCCCACAACACTGTTCAAACAAGCCAGCCATCATCCCCCAGAAGAACCAGGGTCAACCCATCCTCTTGTTACTACAATGTCTGCCTCCTGCCACCCTACATGGCATGGGGTGTCCTCTTCCACTCAGCTGTGAGTCTCTGTGGCTAATTCACTGCTGACATCTCTTTTGTGCAGTGTCAGTGGGTGTGTGTTCAGTCCTCTTGCACCATGGAGGGTGGAGGTTCTACATTCACCACCCCAACAGTGATAAGGTTCCTCTGCTCCTACATTTCTCTCGTCCAACTGTCTCAGCCGAGGCAGAGCAGGCTCCCTGTCCCAGGTGCTGCTGACATTCTGAGCAGGATAATCCTGTGTTGTGGGAGGACTGGTCGTGGTGGTGTGCTGACATTGTAAGATGTTCGGTATCATCCGTGATCTCTACCCAATTAATGCCAGTGGTGACAATCCAAGACACCTGTAGACATAGCTCCACAGTGCAGAATTACAGAGCACACTCTGGCCGGAGTCCTAACCCAACTCTGCCACTTATTACAAGTGCAGCTTTGGCGAAGTTCTTCAACCTCTCTGCTTTAGTATCCTCAGCAGTGACCCAGGGGAGATAGTAACAGACCCCATCTATAGAGCAGTTTTGCATGGGTTACTCCATAGTTCAGCCATGGGGAACGCTTCAGAGGGTGCCTGGCTAGAGAACTCCAGGATAGGTTCTGCGCCCCAATGACTCCCTCACGGCAGAGTCCGAGCTTCCATGACCCCTAAGAGATACCGGTGCACAATGTGGAAATCAGAAGAAAAGTTGACACCATCATTGTGCCCAGGAAGGGCAGACAGAGCCAGCTGCAGGGGCAGGCATGAACAGTGCAGCACGACCCAATAAGCAAGGTAAGCACTGGTGAGCAGTTCACAATTTTTTTCACCCCATCAAAGATTCTCCTTCTAGGTGTGGCTGGCATCTGTCTCTGTCCCAACCCTACAGTCCCTTCCTGCAACACCCTCAGGAACCCTTATGAATTTCATTGTTCTTGTTGTTAGGTGCCGTTAAGTCAGTTCCAACTCATAGAGACCCTATCTAGGGTTTCCAAGGAGCAGTTGGTGGGTTTGAACTGCTGACCTTGCAGTTCAAATCGATATTGCAGATCAGTGCATTATCCTGTGGTATCATAGCAGGACCCCATGGGCATCTATTACTGCTGTTGTTAAAGTGATGCGGAGTTGGTTCTGACGCATAGAAATCCTGTATAGGGTTTCAGAGGAGCAGCTGGTGAGTTTGAACCACTGACCTTGTGGTCCAAACTGATCTTGAGGTCAAGTGCTTATACTACAGTGCTACATAGTAGGAACTGTATTTACAAATAAACTCCTGAAATATAAAACAGTTAAAAGTGCACCTTCTCCAGATGGAAAGCATGGTGATTTTCTGCCTTGCTCAGCTCCCTTTCCCGAACTTGTAGTACTCTAAGGCTCTGGACTCCTGGTGTGGTGCTGTAGGATAAGCACTAAACTGCCAACCCTATGGTCAGTGGTTCAAACCCACCAGCTGCTCCTTGGAAACCCTATACAGAGTCACTATGCGTCAGAAATGACTTCACAGCACTTAGCAACAACAAGGCTCTGAAAACCGGTCTGCAAGCCTGTCTTAGGAGACAAGTTCTAAAACACACATAAGTACCCTGAATACAAAGTGTCCCAGAGCAGAATCTGGCCACAGAATCTGGAGAATGAAGCAGGCAACTGTCAATTCGTCACTAGAGAGAAACTAGTTTGCAAGGGGCAAAGTGCCAGACATGGGGCTGGAGTAGAGAGGATGGTTAAGAATCAGGTTCACAGTCAAATGGTTGAGGAAACCAGAAGCAAGGCCAGAGCACAAAGAAAATGGGGCTTAGGGTCTCGGTGAGAGGTATGTGGGTCTCAGTGACCTGCGAGTGACTTTGGGTTGTGAGTCAAGCCAGAGGGCACAGATGCTGAACTGTGTAGCATATAGGGGCACAGTACAGTCATAGGGTCTCAAGGACACAGAGCCCATTCACAAAGGGTCTGGAATTCACAGCAGCCCAAGCTGGGAGAGGACCAGTCAAGGCCTGGCAACCCATCTACTTGGTGATTACAGGTTGAGCTCTTGCTGGCCCAGGTAGCACCTCACATGACAAGATTTGATCTTAATTTCTAATTGTTTCTTGATCAACTACCCCTTTCTGATTAGTTTTGGTTGTTGTATGCTGCTGTGTGGGCTCTGACGCATAGCATCCCTGCATAGGCCTTCCGGGATCCTGGTGTGGCACTGCAGGCTAACGCACTGGACTGTAAGGTCAGTTTGAACAGCAAGGGTGGTGGTTCAAGCTCATCAGCCACTACCTGGAAACCCTACACAGGGTTACTATGGATTGGAACTATCTCGATGGCACTTAACAACAAACAAACAACATACAGTTTCTGAGGAGCGGCTGGTGGGTTTGAACCTCCGACCTTGCAGTTAGCAGTCCAGTGCTTAATCTATAGTGTCACATCAGGTCAGTTTGGTTTGTTGGTGGTGTTAATTCCATCGAGTCGGTTCCAACCCTAACCAAACCCTCTATAAGGTTTCCGAGGAGCATCTGGTGGGTTTGAACCACCAACCTTGTGGTTCAAACTGAACTTGGGGTCCACTGCTTACTCTAGAGTGCCATACCAGTTTGGTTAGGGTTGGCTAAATGCCTTCTTTCCATAGTTCCATACCACCTTCAATGTCATGCACTCTGGTTTCTCACGAAGCTCTAGGTATTCCTGGGAGACTGGGCCTATCTGTTCATAACTTCTCTTTCTATTATTGTTTTGACATACCCGCCAAGAGCTTGGTCTCCCTTTCCAGCACAACTTTCAGGAGTCAGGTGTTTATATATATATATATCGTTGAGAATTCTCATTAAAAATGATCACTTTTGGCAGCACAAGTCAGAAGGTGACAGGAGAGAGGGAGGATGAGGAACACTGAGCTTTTTCCCTTAACTTACAGGAAGATTGCCTGTATAACAAATACTGTGGGAAAGGTGGAAATCATACAACAGAACCCCTTCTAACCTTCCATGTGTCATTCAAAGCAATTTCGTTAAGTATCGGGGCCAAACTACTGCCCCTCTTGTGTCTTCCTGTTCATTCATTAGGCTGCAAGCCCCCGGTGATGGGGGTAGTGGGTTCTGCAGTGCTGATGTCTGCAGAACAGAGGGTCTTCTTCATGGTAGACCCTGACAAGCTTGGCACACAGTGCTGTCGTGAGGCCTCCAGTGGATTCCGACTCAGAACAAACTGACAGAATGGAGCAGAACCTCCCCTAGGGTTTGCTCCATCGTCATCTTTCCAGGATCAGAGCAGCAGTAGAGTGTCTGGTTGCTGGGGGGACCTGCTAACCTTTCCATTAGCTTAGGGTGTTGAACTGCCGCTCTCAGAGTGAACAAATCCATGAATTACTAATCATTACTAGAAGACTGTGGACCCAAGTGGCCAGTGCACATTTTGGAAACCAGCTGCAGGGCTGAGAAATCTTAACAGACTCCATTCTTTCAGGTAATTATTGTATTTATCCCTTCATCTGTGTCAAGGGAGGGACAAAAGGTTGATGATCAGGCCCAAGTCCCCTTCAATAGCTCTCTAAAGAATACTGAACTTAGAAACCTTTCCTGATGCTTTTCTGGGGGTGTTGACACGGTTTCCTGAGGACATCCAAATTATTGTTTATTTTTTTAAAAAAAACTACTGTGCAAAAATCTTCTTGAAACTTCACACTTATGTGGAAATGACTCCATTCCTTTATAAACTTTCAGGAAATGTAGGGTGCTGGGAAATAATGAAGAGTTCCTGGGTGGTGCAAACAGACTAATGAACCAAAGGGATGGTATTTCGAATCATCCAGCGGTGCCTCAGAGGAAAAGACCTGCAATCTGATTCTGAAAGGTCACAGCCATTGAGACCTTATGGACAGAGCGCAGTTCTACTCTGACACACATGGAGTCACCAGGAGGATAAAGGAACTCAACAACACCTGTTTTTCTGTTGTTGTTTTTGAATTGTTGGGGTATTTTTTGGGAGGGGGTTGTGAATAGTGGATGTCAATCAGGATTCTCTGGATCTTTGTCTTCTTTCAACACTTATTCATGTGTTGGATCTTTGCCTGTCCTAGTTTCTAAGATAGAGAGCGCAGCAGATGTGGTTGTGACCCTCCAACCCTCTGTGGCCACAATGTGCTGGTGCTGCACAGAATGCAGGCAGGCACAAGATCTGCTAGAACTGCTGGTGGTGTGGGTGGTGGTGAGCTGACTTGAGTCCCTTGGTGCCCAAGATGTCCCCTCCAATTCTATGCATGTACTTCTCAGCTAAAGAGTCACCACCCACACTAAATGACAGACTTTAAGATCATGTGTCGATGTGAGTTGCCTTTGAGTTGTATCCTACTCACAGTGACTCTATACACCACAGAGCAAATGATGCCGGGCCCTGCACCATCCTCACAACCACTGCTATGTTGGAAGCCAGGGTTGCAGCCACTATATCTCATCCATCTTGTTGGGGTCTTCTTCTTTTTTCAATGACCCTCTACTTCACCAAGCATGATGTCCTTCTCCAGGAACTGCTCCCTCCTGACAACATGTCCAAATTACATGAGACCAAGCCTCACCATCCTTGCTTCTAAGGATTGTTCAATTCTGACTGCATTTCCTCCAAAGCAGATTTATTCATTCTAATGGTGGTCATGGTGGTTATGTGTTATGGAGTCAGTTCTGGATCACAGCAACCCTGCGTAGGGTTTCTGAGGCTATAAACCTTCATGGGAACAGAAAGCCTCATTTTCTCCCACAGAACTGCGGGTAGTTTTGAACTGCTGACCGTGAGATTAGCAGCCCAACTTGCAACCACTACACTGCATTAAATGGCACAGTCCATATTTGCCACCAACACCTTAACTCCAAGGCAGCAAATTTTCTTCAGCCCACAGATTAATATGCAGGGAAATCCACAAATTTAAAACTGCCTTCAAAGCAGATTGCAATCCGTCTTTGCACTTTTTTCTCTTCTGACTGTTGTTGTGATTTTCATTCCCAGTAGCCAAGGAGGAGTCATCATTATGTCAAGATTCAAAGTAAACTTTCTCAAGATACAAAGTTCTGTCCCTGGAGAGTCATTGTTTCTTTTTTAACTAAGATGCTTACATCTATAGTTGTTACTATGCATAAGATGCCTAATACCTGTATCTTTTCTAGCATAGTCCTGGTATGGTGCTATAGGGTAATTACTGAACTGCAGGGTCAGTTTGAAGCACAAGGTCACTAGTTCAAACTCATCAGCCGCTCCTCAGAAACCCTAGACAGGGTTGCTATGAGTCAGAACCAACTCAGCAACATGTAACAACAACAACAACATAGCACCTGGAATCAAGGATGTCCTCCACAAATGCTAATGATGCTCTCCTATGCAAATGTAGACAGACACACAGAATATAAGCAGGCACATGATGTGCTAGGACTGGTGGGAGTGGGGGGTTTGTGGTTGTTATTATGGTGTGCTGTCGAGTTGGTTTTGACTTACAGTGACCCTCTATAAGGTTTCGGAGGCTGGAAATATTTACAGAAACGAACACCTCAGTTTACTCCCACAGAGCAACTGATGGATTTGAACTACTGACTATATGGTTAGCAGCCCAATGCATAATCCACTATGCCACCAGAGGGCATTACATTATTTTCTGGGCACAAACTATTAGATGCTTTTCCCTTCACTTTTCTATCCATTGCATGATTTCTTGGTGGCAAAGAATTCTTGAGTTAGGATAAGACTCAGGCTGATGAACACTTTGGGAAATCGTTTTGGCACAGGTAGAAGGATGTTACCAAAGCTGGTAAAGCAAGGCAGATGGACAGAAGTCCAGACAGACATTTGTCAAGAATTAGGGAGGCCAGGGCTCCTGAGCAGTGGAAAAGATTAAGCCCTGACTTCTAACCAAAAGATTGCAGTTTGAATGCCTCAGAAGAATACCTGGTGATCTTCTCCATGAAAATCTTATGGAACACAATTCTACTCTAAAGCAGAGGGGGTTGCCATGAGTCAGAATCAACACAGCAGCAACTGTTTTCTGGGTTTGTTTTTTGGGTGCCCAACACAAAGTTGGGTGTTGTGCACAAGGATACCCACTGAGGAGATGATGGGTCTGAAGTCTCAAACATAGGGGACTCCCTTCTCATTCTTAATGAAAAGGTATCCTATGGGCCACTTGTGGTTCTGACAGCGCCACTAGCAGGGACAGGAAGACAAATTGGAGGAGAGAGTTAACATGTGTCTGAGGAGCAAGAAAACATTCAATCAAACTCAATATTGTCTTCCTGGTTAACCAGCAAGCTTTGATCTACGTCCAGCATGAAGCAATAGCTGTCTCTAGGATTTGGTCTAAGATGAACCAACGGTGCTTCTAAAAGAAGCAGAATGGGGAGAGTGGGGTTATGAACATGGAATGAGGGAATTGGAAAACTGAGCAAGACCTTAGAGATCCTCTGCTTAGACCTTAGAGACAGTCTGCTTAGACCTTAGAGACTGTCTACTTAGACCTTAGAGACTGTCTGCTTTGTGGCAAGGATTCAAATGGCCTCAGGTTTCATTCACTTAGAACCTTTGTTGAGAATTTACATTTCCATCCCAAAGAGATTGAATCAAAATCTACATTGTAACAAGATCCTCAGGGGACTCTTAGAGCTCCCATTACAGACAGGCAAGAATTAGCTGGGAATCTTGTTACAATGTAGACTCTGATTCCATCGCTCTGAGGTAGAAATACAAATTCTCATCAGAAGGTCTAACCAGAATGAAGTGGTTCAAAGCCCTGTGTCAATGCCTTCAAACTTCAGTTCTGACTGAGTGACGTAGAGGGGCTTGGACGTCTTGTCCAATGTCATAGGGCAGAGCTGGAGCAGTTCTACCACCCACTCACTCGTCCTTCTTTCCTACTTTGCACAGGACCGTGTGCTGGGCTCTGGGAATGACTGGCATAGCAAACCAGACAGACACACCCTCCCATGTGAAATTTACATTTTCTGAGGGTGAATACTATTAAACCACTATTTGTACAGTCCATTATTTAAATCCACCAAAATCCCACTTATGCTGAGTTAATCATGACTCATTGCAACCCTACAGGGCAGAGAGAAGTGTCTCACAGGCTTTTCCATGGCTGAAAATCTTTATGGAAATAAACTGGGATTGTTTTTCTCTTGTGGAACAGATGGTGGGTTCAAACCGCCAACCTTTCAGTTAACATCAGAGTGCTTTAACCCCTGCCCACAAGAGCTCCTTTATTTAAATATAAGTTTGATTAAAGTTACTGAAAGTAACACCAACTATGACCAGAGCACACAATGTGGATTCTGAAGTAACCTGGGGACATGGCATTTGAGCTGAAATGGAAAGGATACATTAGTTAGTTAACTACACCATTCCTGATCCATTGGGCAGTTTGTCAGACAATGGTGACATGTGTGTTACCGTGATGCTGGAAACACCAGAAACACTAGAAAGAAAAAATCTGACAATCTACTTCTGAAAATGAACCAATGAAAACTATATGATTCACAACGGTATTTCCAACATGTAGCTGGTAGATGAGCCCTGTGAGCTGAAGGCACCCACAACACACAGTACACTTGAGATTACCAGCAATCATGATTGAGATACAAGGCCAGGCAGTGATTTGTGCCATTGTCTGTGGGGTTGCCAGGAGTTGGAAGTTAACTTGTCGGGCCACTAACAGCAATGCCATGTATGGGATGTGTGTGCAGGCATATGAAGAAAGGGGTTTGTGAAGCGGTGAGAAATATTCCAGATAACGATTCAATTCTCAACACTAATCTTTCTACCATGTTGCCTTCCAGAAGCTCTGACCAAACTAGACAATACTATTGCTCTTTCAAGCTACGTTCATGTGATGCTAATGAAAAACAGATAACACCACAGCATTAACAGTGAAGTTAAAAAACAACAAATGCGGGTGAGGGTGTGGAGAGACTGGAACCCTCCAACACTGCTGATGGGACTACAGAAAGGTTCAACCACCATGGAAAATAGTATGGTGCATCCTCAAAAAGTTGGAAATAGAAATACAGAAACACTGTATGGCCTGGCCATCCCTCTATTTGGTGTTTATCCTAGAGAAATAAGAACTGAAACAAGGATGCATATACTTGTACACATGTTCATCATAGCACTATCCACAACAGCAAAATGATGGAAACAGACAAAATGCCCTTCAGTGGAAGAGTGGGTACACAAATGGGTTCATGCACACAATGGAATACCACACAGCATTAAAGGAGCTCTGGTAGCGTAGTGGATTACAAGCTGAGCTGAGAACTAGCTGTCAGCAGTTCAAATCTACTAGTCACTCTGGAGGAGAAATATGAAGTTTTCTCCTGTCATAAATAGGGTCATTATGAGTCAAAACCAACTCAGTGGCTCAGAACCACCACCGCCACACAACAGCAAACAATAACATGATGTATCTGGAGGTCATTATGCTGAGTGAAATAAGTCAGTCACTAAAGGACAAATGTTACATAAGTCCCCTATTTTAAAAAGTAAAAAAAAAATTATAGTCACACTGAAAGAGACATTCTTTGATGGTTACCAGGGGAGTGGGGAGAGGTGGGGAAGAGAAGGGGAGACAGGTCACTGGCTGGAGGGTAGGCACATGTTAACTTGGGTAAAGGGGGAAATAATTATTTTCAAGAAGGTAAGAGAGAAATTGAATTATTTAATGGAATTAAAGAACGTAAGAGAGAAACGGAATTAAATAATCAAAGGCAATTTTCCATTGGAGGAAAACCATACAACCTATAAAAGGCCAGGGAAGCTCTTATTTGCAGTACACATAGACCAATCCCTGTCTACTTTAGAGCCACTGGACCGTCTGCTTGGAATATCTCACTCTTCTGCTTTTGGGAAGCTAAGAGTGTTTCCTTCCCAATCTATCCTTCTCCATACATGAAATTGTATTTATCTTGGCGAAGAAAGAAGTTAGTTAACTAAGAAGCATGAATTTACATGTTATTTCTCAATAACAACTCAGGACAACCAATCTGGCCCCCGATTACCAGGCATTCAGTAAACACAGCACAGCTCATCAATTCTGTTCCAATTTTACATACCTGTCAAATTCAAAGGTGGCTCAAGTACAACTTTTTTAACACTTTTTTTTTTTTTTTTTTAGCACTTCTCTGATTAAGGCACCCAAATGCTAAATCACAGATGTGTCTGGTTTTCCACTTCAAATACACTGCATTCAAAGTAAATTAAGTGGAGTGGATGATAGACTGGCCCCAAACAGAGTTAGTGGTCACACAGCACTGTCCCCTGATCAGAAGTCTCATGCATCTAAAGCTATCTCAGATGGAACCAACCACAGAGTTAAGAAGACACCAATGCACTGAAGCTCCCACTGCTGCTGATAGACAGCTCCATCTTAGAATTCCTTTCCTTTCTCGTTTCCACTTCATGCCAAATAAATATGAAGGAGTCCTGGTGTGGTGTTGTGGGTTAATGAGCTGGTGGTTCCAGCTCACCAGCCACTCTTTGGAAACCGTATACAGGGTCACTATGAGTTGGAGCTAACTCGATGGCACTTAACAACAACAACAAAAATAGTCCTAGTGTAGCGCTCTGGGATAAAGCACTGGACCTCAAGGTCGGTTAGAATCATAAGGTAGGCAGTTCAAACTCACCATTTGCTCTGTGGAAACCCAATTCAGGGTTGCTATGAATTGGAACCAACATGACGATACTTAACCACAACAATAAATAGAACAAAGGGACTTGAGATCAGCATGGTGGCTCAGGCCAGGAATGCCCACAGGACATCTTAGAAGTTATGTGAAGTCACAGTGAGGTCCCCAAGGCTGAGAAACAATGCAGCAAGTCTGTATGGAGACTTCTTCACTGGTTTGTAGTAGCTGCCTTCACCCAGCCTTCCCCTCTTACTCAGGGAAGGCTCTGATGGGTTCCCAGGTGGCTACAAACACTCCTCTCCACAGATGCACTCAGTCACCCAGCATCAAGTGAGACATGCAAGGATCCTCCTGCCACTGTTCATTTCAGTCATGTTTCCTCAGTTCTCTGAGGACTTCATTGTTGGGCAAAGCCAATCCAATCCCATTACCAGCCGGCAGATGATGACACGATTACTGCTGTGAGATCTCACTCTCAGGCATCGGAAAGGTTTCCTGACACAACCAGCAAGTCGGACAATCACATCAGGAGAGGTTTTCAGAATCCCAGCACATTCATTCAGTTAGTGATTGCATGCCTGTCATCTGCTCCTGGGTACTTTTGAAAAGGGAAACTTGGCCTTTCTCTTCTTTGAAAACCTTTCCTTTTTCAGAAACCAAGCTTTCCAGTCTTCTGCCTACCACTCCATCACCCAGGATGGCCTTGTGTTTGTCTCTGTATAACAGCTAGGCATTGGCTTGAAAAGAAGAGAGGCAAGAACTGGATCCCATTCAAGCAGCTACTTTGGTCTTCTTTGATCATATTCATTCTGCTCCAAGAGGAGCAAGCAGCTTGGCCTTGGTTAGACAGCAGAGGATGAAACATGGGCTGCTGCTTTACAAAAAAGATACAGAAGCTACATTATCCTGGCTAGCCGAACAATTGGTAGTTCAAACTCAGCCAGCAGTGCCAAAGAACAAGGACCTGGTGATCTGCTCCTTTAAGATTACAGCCAATCCTATGGGGTTCTACTCTCCACATGGGGTTGTCATGAGTTGGAATCAACTTGATGGCTCCCAACACCAACAATAATCTTCAGGAAGTCGACAATATGTTTGAGGGATCACGCATATGTATTCCCATACACACACACACACACACACATGACTAGAAATGCACATTGAAGTGTCACTTGAGAGAGAGAGAAGCAAGGAAGGGCACATGTTTGGAGAAGGAAGAAATGCCTGTGGGCAGAGGTGGCTCATCTTCCAGAAGTAAAGATGATCAGAGATGGCTGTCAAAGATGGTTAGGGTATAGAGACACAAACCTGAAATATGTGGGTAATTGTACCAGGGCAAGTAGTAGTACAAACAGCGATGCAACAAGTAGAATAAAGAGTCTGGTAGCGAGATCGAGAAGGTGCAGGGTGAGTATCACCTCCCCAAACGCATGCTCCCAGAGTGGTGACTTTTCAACAAAAGTTCAGGGTGGATGCTAAGAGGAAAAAATGAAGACTTCAGGAGAAGCTAGGTGGTGTAAGTACCAGTCAGTTCAATCTGTGATTAGAATCTGTGAAACGTGCTAACCAAGAAGACTGAAAGGAGCATCTTTGTAACATGCCTAACATGCCTGCTCCCCCCCCGCCCCACCAATGGAGCAGGTCTTACTGCCTGATCCAGCCCCAACCTCCGGAACTCTACTTCTAATATTAAACATCTTGTGCAAGAGGCCCTGGTGAGGCAACAGTTAAGCCATCGGTTGCTGGCCAACCTGCTTCTATAAAGACGACAGCCTAGGGAAACCTATGAGACCGATGGGTTCTGTCACATGGAATCGTTGTAGGTTGGAACTGACTCAACGACACACAACAACATGCCTTTGAGGTGCGAGTATCCTCACAAACACACCGTTTTTCAAATACTTGGATTTGAATGAGAGACAAAGCTCTTGCCAACAGTAATCATAATCTTCCAGTACATTCTGGAAGGAAGTGAGAGAGGAAGTCAAAGAGAGAGGGAGGGAGGGAGGAAGGAAGAGAGATGAAAGAAGGCAGGCAGACTAGTTGGCTGGCTGGCTGGCAGGCTACTTGTTAGTGGTCTTTGTCAATTCTTAATAGCAGGAAGGTTGAGTATAAAATGGGTCAGTTAGGGGGTGGTTTGGGAATACAGTTTAGGTCTTCCTTCTTCATCCTTTCTCCCTGGTGACCCAAAGCTGGCTCCAGCACCCCAGGAGTACACGGATGTGTCCCAAGAGCCTACAGAGGGAAGAGAAGACTGGGAAGACAGAAATGACATGAGCTATTTCTCTGGTTGTTTCCATGAACCGCAGGAGCATCTTTGAATAAGACAGACAACACATAGGGGCTCCACATGTCCTTAGAGTGGGGATCTTGGCTTAGAGAAGGAAAAGCAGAAGAGGGAGGCTTGGAGAGCAGCTTACAAATCCAAAGCACTGTTCCCTTGGCAACGGCCATGGCAGTGGATCCCACGCCTCAGGAGGTGGGTTTACATGCCTGGAAACAGAGAATTCCTCCAGGCTTCTGATTCAAGCCCCCTGGGAATCTCCACTAAGAGGGAAAGGCTATAAATGGCAGCAAGCTAATGAGACCAATTTTCCCTGACTAGAAAAGAAAGCTCAGGTATGTTCCCTTAGAGAAGCAATCATGAACAGTCTTGGAATGGGAAAGAGTGAGCCTCAAATTCCATTTACATCCTGGTGTGGTGCTGTAGATTCAGCACTGGACTGCTAACCACAAAGTCAGTGGTTCAAACCCACCAGCTGCTCCCTAGAAACCCTATGTAGGTTGCTATGAGTTGGAACCAACTCTATGGCACTTAATAGTAACAACTGACTGTGGAGAAGGCCTAGTGGTGCAGTCATTAAAGTACTCAGCTGCTAACAAAAGAGTCAGTGGTTCAAATCCACCAGCCATTCCATGAGAGAGAGATGTGACAACCTGCCCCTACAAAGATGCCAGTCTTGGAAAGCCTATGACACAGTCCTACTCTATCCTATAAGGTCACTGTGAGCTGTACAGTAATGAGTCCAGGTGGTTTGGTGTCTTACTAGGGCCCGTGGGTTCTGATTCCTGTTCCTATAGGGTCACTGTGAGCTGTATAGTAACGGGTCCAGGTGGTTTGGTGTCTTACTAGGACCCATGGGTTCTGATTCCTGTTCCTATAGGGTCACTGTGAGCTGTATAGTAACGGGTTCAGGTGGTTTGGTGTCTTACTAGGGCCCGTGGGTTCTGATTCCTGTTAGGATAGTGGTAGGTACTTCAGGCAATGGTTGTGAAAAGAAATAGGATAATAGGGGGCAGTCCCCAGAAAAGGACTGCTGAGCAGGCAGGTGATCAAGATGTGTTGAGTCCTGAGTATAGAATTTGAGTTGTGGTTGTGTTGTTGTTAGGAGCTACCAAGTCGATTTCAACTCATAGCAACATCATGTTTCAGAGTAGAACTGCCCCACAGTGAATTGGATCATGGACTCTTTCTCCTACAGAGGCATTGTTGTAGGGTCAAACCACCAGATTTTGATTGGCAGCTGGATGCTTAAGCATTGTGCCACCAGGGCTCCTTAGTATGAAGGATTGTTGTTGTTGTTGTTAAGTGCCTCAAGTCTGTTCTACCTTATAGCAACCCTGTATAGGTTCCCAAGGAGCGGCTGGTGGGTTTGAACCACTGACGTCATGGTCCACAGTCCAATGTTTACCCTACAACACCAAACCAGGAGTCCACTATGAAGGCTGTTGTTGTTGTTGTTGTTAAGTGCCATCGAGTCTGTTCTACCTTATAGTGACCCTGTAGAGGTTCCAGAGGAGTGGCTGGTGGATTTGAACCACTGGCTTCGTGGTTCACAGTCCAGTACTACAACACCATACCAAGAGTACAATATGAAGGATAAAAGTTAGGGATTAGCTAAAAGTATAAATAAATTGTGGATCTTTGAAGCTCTAAATCTCAGCTTCAAAGGGTCAAAGTTTGATTGGACACTGTCCCAGGTGTAAGCAGAGCTTTCATACTTATGACACATCTGTCCCACACAACAATCCTTGGCGATCTCTAGGATGACACGGGGGTCCAGGGAGGTTCGGTCACTGGCCTGAAGTAGAGATGAAGTAAGGTGTGTGTCTCCTGACAACATGACACAGCCTCATTGTCTGGTGTCTTTGTGGTGTTGTTGTCATCATCGTCAGCAGCTACCAATCCAGTCTTCCAACTCCCAGTTGGTGACCTCATGTACAATGAAACAAACCCCACCTAGTTCTGTGGCATTCTGATGATCGATCGATCGATCACCTGAGGATCCGAGTATTGGGATCCAAGGTGTTTTTATTGATTGATTTTAGGAAGTAGCTCATCAGGTCTTTCTTCCTCTTCCATCCTAGTCTGGAATTTCCACAGACACCTGTTCAGCAACACACAAGCCACCACTGACAGGTGGGAGGGGGCTGCATGTAAGGTGCACGGATTGGGAATCACGAAAGATTTCCTGCCTGAAAGGCAAGATTCTATTACTGAGCCCCCACTGTGCCCTGGCAAGCTTAGCAACAACCTACATATTCTTATTGGTTTGCTTTTAAGACTAGAGTAAAGGAAGTTTGTGTGGAGCGAGTTAATTGAGTTTTTCTTGCAAGGATTTGAGTTCTCAAGTCCCTCTCAAACCAAGCATGTCATTGTCTGTTGTCAGTTACAGTATATCCAAACACTGGTCAGTCTGGTGGGAATTTCACCAACCCCTTTATTTAATATTGTTGTTGTTGTTAAGTGCCATCAAGTCGGTTCCGACCCATAGCGACCCTGTACAGGGTTCCCGTAAATCTTTACGGGAGTAGAAAGCCTCATCTTTCTCCCACAGAGTGGCTGGTAGTTTCAAACTGCTGACCTTAAGGTTCGCAACCCGATTCGTAACCACTATGCTACCAGAGCTCCTTTATTTAATACAGAAACAGAATTTTGAAAAAAAAACAACAAAAAATTCTTTGGGACTGTGTTTTCACCCTTTAAACCAATTATGTTGGTTTTATATGCATTATCTTTAAGAAGAATTAATAACCAAATACTTACTGAGTCACATGGAGTCTCCCGCCAGGTTTCTCATTTCCTTTTCATCTTGAGACTTAATAACTTTTGCACTAATCTCAAGCTTCCAGCTATGAGATACTTTGTAACTTTCTCTCCAGCTATGAGATACTTTGTATCTTTCTCACATTTCCATATCCTCAGATTATACATGCCTGATACAGTGAGGACTAGCGCTGAGCTGCCTGGAACAAAGCAAATCATTAACAGCCACATACGGTGGATTCAGTTTCTGATTCTCCCTTGCTGTCACACAAATAGAAGCAAATGATATTGGCCATGCGCCTCCGGGACACAGCCACATTCACACTCAACAGAAACTGACTCCCACCTGCTCCCAACTCCAAAAATAGAGCGGCTCAAAGACTTCTGCAAGTCAGAGAAAGTTGTAGGTCTCAGGGTTCAGAAAAGACACAGATTTGATGCAGGGCTAGTTTCAGAGTAACGAGAACCAACATCAGCAATGTCCTTGGATACAGCCTTGAAATGACTATGGGAAAGTCTCAGAAACAGCCCAATGAGTATTTTACTACATACTATGCAATCAAATGGCATATTGCATTAGGCAAATCTGCTGCATCAGACCTCCTGAAAAGTGTTCAAGAGCAAAGATGTCAATGTTTGAGGACTACAGTGCGCCGGACCCAAGTTGTGGTACTTTCAATAACTTCATATGCAGGCAAAAGTTGGACAATGAATAAGGAAGACCGTAGAAGAAATGATGCATTCAAGTTATGGTGTTGGAGGAAAATACTAAAAGTACCATGGACTGCCAAAAGAACCAACAAATCTGTGTTGGAAGAAGTACAGCCAGAATGCTCCTTAGAAGCCAGGATTGCCAGACTTCATCTCTCATACTTTGGACATGTTATCAGGGACCAGTCCCTGGAGAAGGATATCATTCTTGGTAAAGTGGAGGATCAGCTAAAAAGAAGAAGACCCCCAATGAGATGTATTGGCACAGTGGCAATGGGCTCAAGCATGACAATGATTGTGAGGTTGGCACAGGAATGGACAGTGTTTTGTTCTGTTGTACATAAAGTTGCTATGAGTCAGTACCAAGTCAACGGCATCTAACTACAACACAACATGTATAGTATCTTTACTATAAATAAAGTATCTGCATTATGCTATTTATACATATAGTATTTATACTATCTGTTATTGTTGTTGCTGTTAAGTGCTATAAGGTCAGTTCTGACTCATAACAATTCTGTACAGGGTTTCAAGAGCGACTGATGAGTTTGAACCACAGAGCTTGTAGTTAGCAGTCTAGGGCTTATCCTACAGTGCTATACCAGGACTATCTA
Source organism: Chrysochloris asiatica (assembly GCF_000296735.1). Taxonomy (NCBI): domain Eukaryota; kingdom Metazoa; phylum Chordata; class Mammalia; order Afrosoricida; family Chrysochloridae; genus Chrysochloris; species Chrysochloris asiatica. The sequence goes on from NW_006408574.1 coordinate 9,622,054, forward strand.
TCTATACATATTATCTATACTAGGAGTCCTGGTGTGGCACTGTGACTGCAAGGTCAGTTTGAACAACAAGGTCAGTAGTTTAAACTCACCAGTCAATCCTCAGAAACTCTATGCTGTACCACTATGAGTCGGAACCAACTCGACCGCACTTAACAACAACAACAAACATACTAACTATACTATGTTTAATTGCTATGCCACTAGAGGTTCCTTGTAATTTATTGTACCATAGGAATGATATTATACAAGGGGGCTTCAAAAAGTTCCTGGAAAGATGGAATTGAAAGACAATGGAATTGTTCCACTAACTTTTTGGAGTCCCCTGGTACTTTTGTATAATATGCAGGCATATTTCTTTATACTGAACTTCATTTTACTATGCTTCACAGAGACTGCATTTTTTTGGGGGGGGGGGCGGATTTTTTTTCTTTCTTTTTTTTAAAAGAAACTGAAGGTTTGTGGCAACCTTGCATCTGGCAAGTTCATCATGCGGCACCATGTTTATGACCACCTGTGCTCAGTCCGTGTCTCCGTGCCCCATTTTGGTCATTCTCACACTATTTCTAACTTTTTCATAATGCTGTTGCAGATGTCATCATTTGCAGTATAATGTAAGCAGAACTGTTTAACTGCATGGAAAACCTGAATACTCATGTGGCTCCTTTTATTGTAATATCTCCTTCTTACAGTGGTCTGGAACGAAACCGGCAATACCACTGTATAGATATTATACTGCAATATAATCATGCTGTGAAGAAGCACCGTGGTTAAAACCAGTTGGCTGGTAACCGAAAGATCAATGGTTCAAACCCACCAGCCACTCCTTGGGAGAAAGATATGGCGGTCTAAAGATTTCTACTTGGCTGCCCTAAGGGGTGGCTCTACTCTGTCCTACAGCATCACTGTGATTTCAGATGAACTCTCTAGAAGTAGGTTTGGTCTGTTTTTGTTGTTGTTTATACTGAACTGTTGTTTTAGGTACACTGAGTCTGCTATGGCTCATGGTGGCATTCTGCACAACAGAACAAAACACTGCCCACCCTGTGCCACCCCCATAATCCTTTTATGTTTGAGCACATTGTTCCAGCCACGGTGCCAATCCATCCCATTGGGGGGCCTTCCTCTTTTCTGCTCTCCACTTTACCAAGCATGATGTCCTCCTCCAGGGATTAGACCCTTCTGATAACATGTCTAAAGCATGTGAGAGACCAAGTCTCCCCATTGTGATTTTTAACGTGCATTTTGGCTGTACTTTCTTCAAGACAGATTTGTTCCGTGTATTCTATGGCATATTTTATTCACAATAGTCAAAATCCTGAAAGACCCCAAAAAGCAAATGGTCAGGCAGATCATAGCATATCCATAGAAAGAATACTGCTCGAACAATATCAAATCACCTAACAGTATACACAACAAGAAAATGAACAGACAAAATATGGCATATCTGTTGAATGAATACGCTTCCAGCAATGGTGATACACATGTGAACAGGGATGAATGTACAAATGATTGTAGTACTGGAAGAAAGCAGGTACAAAGAACACAGACATTCTGATGCCATTTTTCTGATTCTAGGAATGGGCTCAAAGGGGCATGAGAAAACGTGTAGGAGTGCTGAGGATTTCAAGGGTGTATAGAGTCCTGGTGTGGCGCTGTGGGATAAAGCACTGGATTGCAAGGCTGGCAGTTCAAACCTAGCAGCCGCTCCTTGGAAACCCTATATGGGATTGCTATGCATCAAAATTTCGTCTCTCATACTTTGGACATATTGTCAGGATGGAGCAGTCGCTGGAGAAGGATATCATGTTTGGTAAGGTGGAGGGTCAGAGAAAAAGAGGAAGACCCCCAATGAGATGCATTCATAAAGTGGCAGCCTAGATGGAGGCAAGCGTGGCAACAGTAGTGAGGTTGGCCCAGGATTGGGCAGGGTTTCGTTCTGTTGTGCATAAGGTCACTATGGGTTGGTACCAACTCGATGGCACCTAACAGCAACAACAACAACAATGCATCAAAACTGACTCAATGGCACTTCACCACAACAGTAGAGTTAGGATGCTCGGATGTGAATCAAAAAGTTGAAGGTTCAAGTCCTCCCAAAGGTATCACAGAATAAAGGCCTGCCAACCTACTTCTGAAGCCTGAAGCATTGAAAACCTTAAGGAGTACAGTATTACTTGGATACCCACGGGGTTCAAGGTCAGGATGAGCTTCATGCAGCCGGGTTAGTTAAGCTATGAAAACCGCATTGAATTGTTTACTTTAAAAGGATGCAGTTAATCCTCAGGTTGTATCTCAATACATTTGAAAATCATAAGAGGATTAAGGAAACCATTTATATTGAAATGTATTTATCCAATATTTCTAAAAGCGTACATATATATATATATTAAAGCACTCAGTCCTTACCTGGCACAACATCCAGTTTAAGATGTCTCTGTTGCTTATTTCAGATTCTAGGCTCCCGATTATAGTCACAAACTAGCTCTCTTTTTTAGCTAAAATTCTGTGCAGCACCTAATACAGATTAAGTAGTGTAACTATGGAGAAATTTATATCTAAACATAACTCCATTCTGCTATTTTTCCACTGCTTTCCAAAATAACCTTGGTTCTAGAATAAGCCTGTTCCCCTCGCCACCAGACTCTAAAGAAGAGTCACCAAGGAAATATTTGTTTTAGACTCTAAACACAGGAAGACTTCGGGTAAAGCGTCGCCCACAAATAAGTCTCAGAATGATCCCAGAACCCTTTGTTATTAGCAGATAACACTAGACTGTGTGGCCCATCCAGGTGGAGCTGTCTCTGAAAGAAAATCCAGGTGCAGTCCTGAGCTGCAACAAGAGACATGAGCATTGCTCTGATGATGTAGCCTGCATCCCACTAGGTCAGGGACTATGAAGCACTCTCAGCATCAGCTTTGTACCCATCACGTTTTCATCTCCAGAAGTAGATGTCCAAACCATGTAATCATCAACACTGCCTCACAAATTAGTTGCCACTAATCCTCAATGGCAGTCCCGGTTATGGCACTGTGGGTTAATGCGCTGGACTGCAAGATCATTTGAACTGCAAGGTCAGTGGTTCGAACTCACCAGCCACTCCTTGAAAACCCCATACAGGGTCGCTATGAGTCAAAACGGACTCGACAGCACTTACACAGCAGCAAAAACCAACCCCAATGAGATAAGCAGTACATACACTGAGACACCACTTAGAAACTCACATGGCACCATGACATCACCGCAATCAATGAACTCCATTCTCATTAGACAGCATATAGACCAGGTCCCTGTTGTCAAGCACATGAGGCGTGTTTAACTGCCTAAAGGAGGGCCACATTTCATTTACAACTGGATTAAAATTTTAAAAACAAGAAACTTTGCAGGCCCTCCTCCTCAGACAGTTTGAGAAGCATAATTCCACAGCCCCAATTACCTAGTAAAATTTCAATTCTTACCAAAATAATGATAATGAAAGCTAGCGAGAGGCCATTCTCCATCACACAGTTCAGTTCATACAGCACCCACCCCAGTCTGTCTGCAGGTGTTCAGACTGAGCAAGCAAAGTGGAATTCAATAAGCCTGGAATAACTCAAATAGGAAGTTTATCAAAAATGCTATGTTTCCATTCTAATTAATATCACGGCTGTTCAAGCTGCAAATATACTTGTCATCACATCAAGAATCAGAATGGAGGTCATGGTAATGACTGTGTGGAGAGAATTAATTAATTTTCATTTCTTCTTCTTCTTTTTCTGGTATCCCTGTAGGAACACACTTGTTCTTGAATAAGCCCTGTTGGTATTCGGAGTTGTGAAGGTAGCAGACACAGATGGGGCTGCTTCACGTGGCCACCAGTTAAATCTAATTAGGGCAAAACTCACCAAAGCCCAGGAAACATTGGCTCTTTATTTTTCCTGTTTTCCACAAAGATGAGTTGATGCCTGATGGCAAAGCTGCCTTGAGCTACGCAGGAAGTGTCAGGGAGGAGGCATCTTTCTTGTAATTGCTGGTGGAACCATACAGATGTAAATGGACTAACAAGGCTTTGAGTTCATAGCCAGGGTCTTCTTAATCCATTCCTTCCTTCATTCACATTTGTGCTCAGAAAGCCTTCTCTGTCTCCCATGATTAGAATGAACGTTCCTATTAATCACAGAACATGGGGACATGGATGGTTTCAAGGCATGATTCTCACACTGCATGCAAGCCAGCTGGGTTCAGTCTCCAACGCAGCTCACAGACAGCCACACCTATCTCTGACAGTGGAAGCTGGAGTGGTGTTAGGATACTGAGTAGGTTTCAGGGAAGCATCTAGAGTAAGACAGACTAAAAAGAAAGGCTTGGAGATCTACTTCTGAAAATCAGCCAATGAAAACAAATCCAAGATAGACAAAATACAACCTTGAATGTATCCCACCTGAATTTAGAGAGCATCTCAAGAACAAGTTTGACACCAATGACCAAAAGAATGTGGTATGACATTCTAGAACATCATATAGGGAGACAGTAAAAAGCCATTTAAAATACAGGAAAGAAAGAAAAGACAAAAAAGATATGTCAGAAGAGTCTGAAACTAGTTATGCAGTGTAGAGATGCTACAGAGAATGGAAGAAATGAGGACACCAAAGAGCTGAACAGAAGACTTCAAAGGGCAGCTGGAAAAGACTAAGTCAATTGTTATAATGAAAAGTGCAAAGACCTGAAGTTAGAAAACCAAAAGGGAAGAGCACACTCAGAATCTCTCAAGCTGAAAGAACTGAAAACAAAAAAAACAAGCATCCACTTGCAATATTGAAGGATTGTATGGGGAAAATATTACTGAATGATGCAGAAAACATCAAAGTAAGATGGAAGGTATACACAAAGTCAATGTACCAAAAAGAAACGGTCGATGTTGAACCATCTCAAGAGGTAGCATATAATAAAGAAGTGATAGCACTGAAGGAAGAGGTTCAAGTTGACTCAAGGCATTGATGAAAAACAAGGTCCAGGATTTTTAATAGAAATTGAAATCTTTCAACAAACTGATGTGGCACTGGAGGCACTCACTCATTTATACCAAGAAAATTGGAAAACAGCTAACTGGTCAACCAGGAAGAGATCCACATTTGTGCTCACTGCAAAAAGAGGTAAACCAACAGAATGTTAAAATCATGGAACAATATTATCAACATCACATGCAAGTGCCTGTCCCAAGCCATGGTATATTCAATAGCTTCATATGCTTGTGAAAGATGGACAATGAATAAGGAAGAGGCATTTAAGTCATGGTGTTGGAGAGTTATTAAAAGTTCCATGGACTTTACAGCAAGAAACATTCCCACCACCTCCACACACAGAGTAGACAGAGATGGGCAACTTGGACATTGGATACCTAAATGGGGATGGGGGGGGGGGGGACTACAAAGGCAAGAAGTGACTGGCTTACAAGCTTTCAAGAGGGAACCTAGAGCTAGGGGGCATGGAGGAAGGCAGAATCTCCAGTGAGTACTATCCAATCTGTCTAGGCAGAGCTGATGAAATGAAATACAGATGGGTAACTCGTGATACTGTAGTGAATAATGCTTATCAGGACTGATTATGAGGGTTGGAAATGCAAAGGTAGACGTTTTGTAGCAAGGAAGGGAGTGATTAATTCTCCAGTCTAGGAGCGGAGGTATCTAGGACTATCAACGGAGAAGAGTCGAGAGCGGGACCCTACCCAGAGAAGCAGAGATGCCTGAGACAGAGACAGAGACTATGACTTGGTGTGATGAAGCGGCTGGGGACTTTGGATCCAGAGAGGGAGAGGGACTGTGGACCGAAGACTGGGGGGGGAGGGGGAAGTGTAGGGAGCGGGTTTCTAGGATATACCCTTTGGTCGGTTGATGATGCATGAAGGGGATTAGAACCATGGCAATGAAATGATATACAATGGAATGAATGTAAAACTAAAGTTCTCTTATGTAAACTATCATATAATTCACAAAACATTAAAAAAAAAGTTTCATGGACTGCCAGAATAACAAGGAAATCTGTTTTGGAAGAAGTATAGTCAGAATGCTCCTTAGCAGACAGAATGACAATTCTTTGTCTCTCATAATTTGTGCATACTATCAGGAGGGACCAGTCCTGGGAGAAGAGTATTATGCTTGGTGAAGTGAAGAGTTAACAAAAAAGAGGAAGACTCCCAATGAGATGGAATGGTACAATGGCACCAGCAATGAGCTCAAACATAACAACAATTGTTATTATGTTATTATTACATTATGCAGCAAGACTGGGCAGTGTTTTGTTCTTTTGTGCATAGAGTCACTAACAGTTGGTACCAACTCCACAGTATGTAACAACAACAACAACAGCAACTAGTATGACATGCTACAAATTTTAAAAAAAGTCATAGGAGAAGAAAAAAATTCATACCACTTACTTACTTATGCTTTGGGAAAATCCTGGTCCCAAGAAGACATGGTCCCAACAACAACAACAACAAGAAGACATTAATTACAACCCACTCCTATCACCTACAAGTCAATTCCCACTCATAGACCAGAGGAAAGAGGAAAAGGTAGCAAAAACCTAAGAGGGTGTGATTAGGTCCAAAGGGGATACTTTCCTCCATTGTCAAAATCTACCTCATCATCTCTCGAGTTAAGCTATATCTCCATTCTCATTGGAGAGAGTGGCTCAACCCATTTAGTATTTACTGAAAAATAGTTAAGTTACTAAATATCTTACAGAACACTCTCCATGATCAAACCATAGCAACCTATATCTATTCATTGTGTCCCTAGCAAGCACAATTACTTTTATCCTTGCATATCTGAACAATAATGCTTTTCAGTTATCACAAAGCAAGGATAATAACAGTCACTTTTATTGATCCCATGCAATTAAGTATGCAAGGTCAACAAAAGAATAAGAATATAATAATGCCAGTTTCTTTCATTTTCTTTATAATCATTTCCCACAAATTATTATTTGGCATGCCCTACTCCAAATATCCAAACATACACACACACACACAGAGAAATAGAAAAATAATCTGTATATATAATGTAGTTCAAGTAAAATAATACAATAAAGTGTAAATCATTTTCTAAGAAGCAATCCACTTTAAAATGCTAAGGACCTCCTAAGCAAAAAGTATTTTAATAACATCTTTTCTTCTTTAAGAATGTGTGGTAAATACGTCTTAAAATATGGATTCAAGGCACTTTTAGCAATATTATGTTATCCATTTAAATAAACACAGAGAAAGGAGGAGAGAGATACAATTGACATTTATTGACCAGACACTGTGAACCTCAAGTCCTCTCATCCTCACAGTACGGTTCCTGATAGGTCCCACCTCTCTTGTATAAATGAATACAAATAAGGGGAGAAAGACTAAGCAATTTGCTCAAAGTCACATTGTTGCTAAGTGGTGAGGAATGAATCTGAATGCAGATCTGATTGCCTCTGAATTACAGATTCTCCAGCTCTAAGGAGAGGGGTTTTGCTAGCTGCTAAACCCAGGGAGGTGGGTTTCTGAATTTCACCTTTTCCCACAGTCTCTTGCTGGGGAGTGTGGGTAAGAATGTAGCTGTAGACAGTGAGATGCGGGGGAAGGGGGGTGGTACCTGCCATCAGAGATGCCCCCATTTACTTACTGCAGTTCTGTCTGTTAATGAGGAATTTGGATATGCCTTGAAGAAGAGGGACATTATGGGTTAAATTGTGCTCCCTCACCCCCAAAAATATGTGTTGGAATCCTAACTCCTAACTCCTATGCCTGTGGATGGAGCCTTGGAGTGGCACTGTGGGATAAATACTGGACTGAAAGGTCGGTTTGAGCCACAAGGTCAGCAGTTCAAACGCACCAGCTGCTCCTTGGAAAGCCTATAAAGGGTCTCTATGAGTCAGAACCCACTCCATGCACTCAACAATAACAACAGCATCCCTGTGGATGGAATCTTATTTGAAAATAGAAATTTCTTTGTCATGTTAATTATACCATGGCACTGTGGTGTGGATTCTAAATCCAATAATTTTTGAGTTATGAAAAAGAGCAGATTAGATACAGAAACACATACATATTGTGGAAAAATAGATCCCATCTACAAGGAAGGAATCAAAACATCTCTTTATTTAAAGTGTTGAAAAGCAAAGATGTCATCTTGAGGACTCAGGTGCACCGGACCTAGGTCACCTCATATGCACGTAGATAGATACACAATGACAAAGGGACACCAAAGAACTGATGCATTTGATTTGGGTGTTGGTGAAGAGCATTGAACAGACCACAAACTGGAGAAGAACCAGTTAGTCTTGGAGGAAGTAGACCCTGTGGCTGATTAGGAGCAAGGATTTGAGGATTCGTCGTCCTGACATTGGACTCATTATCAGGGAAGACCAATAGCCAGAGAAGGGCATCGTGGAAATCCTCACCAAGTCGGATTCACATAACACTCACAAGAGATGGCTCAAGCACACACAGCAAGGGTCATGAAGGGGCACAGACCTGTGACGTCTCTTGTGTTCAGCAACAGCACCGAGTAATAAGAGACAACATATGCTCACCCTACTCACTAAAGACAAGTGTGTTCTGCCCTTACCTTCAGTGGTATTCACCTTCTAAAGTGCTCAAAGAACCTGAGGCTTGGAATACCAGATTGAATTTAGAATTCTTGAATTTGTCAACATTCTGCTCCAGGATCATGCAGTTCTGGGAGAGTTGTCCATACCCCCTCAGAATTAGCCCCTTTCCACCCAGTCCTGGCTCTAGCTTCACACATTCACAGCAACCCACCACATGGCCACCCCTTTGGTCATGAAGTGCAAAAGACCAGGAAAAATCTTAGAAGCAATTCCAGACCATTTGGGCAAGCAATTGCTGGGTCTCACATTCCCTGAGCAAGCTCTAGGAGGAGCAGACAGGCTGTGGTATGGTGGTTATGTGCCATGGAGTCAGTTCTGACTCATAGCGACCCTGTACAGGGTTTCCGAGGCTGTAAATCTTTATGGGAGCAGAAAGCCTCATCATTCCCGATTTGTAACCACTACACTACCAGAGCCCTTAGATAGTCTGTAAGTAGGCCCATCTCCATCTTGGTGAGAAGACCTGAGGAAGGTCAAGCTGAGCCTCCTAAAACCATGCTCTTCAAAGTGAGGCCCTCCAGTAGCAGCAATGACACCCCCCAAGAGCTCACTAGAACTGCAGAATCCCAAGCCATCCCCTGGACTCAGTCACACAAAATCTGAATTTTAACAAGCTCTCCAGGCAATTCCTACTCACATACAAGTCCCAGCATTGGGTAGTAGAGCCCTTTTGTTCAGGGTAAAGGTTGATGACTGTGCAGTGATTTTCAATTCCTTAAATACGCTCCTTAACCAACTTCAAAAATAAATGTAGAAATGTTGATAGAAAATTTGGCAACTGATATCGGTGATAATTGCACAATATGATTAATATAATTTATGTCACTAAATTGTACATGTGAAAGTGTTGCATTAGCAAATTTCATGTCATATAGAGCTCTGGTAGCGTAGTGGTTACGAATCGGGCTGCGAACCTTAAGGTCAGCGGTTCGAAACTACCAGCTGCTCCGCGGGAGAAGATGAGGCTTTCTACTCCCGTAAGGATTTACACCCTCGGAAACCCTGTACAGGGTCGCTATGGGTCGGAACCGACTCGACGGCACTTAACAACAACAATATATATATATATAAGTAGGAGTCCTGAAGTGGTATTGTAGGATAAACACTGGATTGCTAACCACAGTCAGTGGTTCAAGCCCACCAGTTCCTTCTCGGAACCTCTATACAGAGTCGCTTATAAGTCAGAACCAACTTGACAGTATTTAACAACAACAAGCCACAATCTTATTACATCTGTGCTTCACTTACTAGCTTGTTATCTGGCATTTTGTATTTACTGTAATTATGAAGAAATTCTCACGTGGTGCCTCTGATGGTCTGGTCCCCCCTCTGGGGATTACCCTGAGCACTATACCAGGAACCCCAACAATGGACAGATCTCTGAACATCCTATTTGTCTGCAATGTCTTGGTCAACCACAGAGGTTATGGGGCAAAAGTAGGACAATCTGAGGTCATGGGTGGGCAAGGGGAGATCAAGCAAGGCCTGAAGGTGCTGGGGAGGTTGGGGGGTTGGAGCAGAAGGAAGGGAGTATGGAAGATAAATGAGGCCCCACATAAGGTGGGCAACAGGAAACAGCAGGCAAAGTGTAAGTAGGGTCCCTACCCAGGGCACGTAGTGGCAGGCAACCCCCAATGACCACAAATTCCAGTTCCTGCTGGTTGTGAGGTGATGGGTGACAGGACCCAGCTGGGCCACATGCACCTGAGATGTACCAGGGGTGTCCACAGGGGAAGCAGGGAAGTATGCTAGTCCCGAGACAGGGCAGAGCCCCCAGTTCTTGCATGATGTCAATTTCATATAACAACCTGGTCTTTGGAAGCAAACCATGCTGATAAGTGAGAGTATTTTCAATTAAAGCTTTGCTCTCTCAGCTTGCTTGTCCCACTGTTTTTTGAATGAGCCAGGGTTTGTGAGCTTGTTGAGAGCAGAGACAGGCTAATTAGGGAGAAAATCCCCTAGTATGCAGCTCTGCCCAAGACACCTGCTAATGAGAAACGCTGTGGCCATTCACTGACCCTTCCGTGGCCCTTTCCCATGACGTGTTATCAGCCTGCAGGGATTCACAGAAAGCCACGTCTCCATTTCTCCACGTTGTCACTTCTGCTGCTGTGTTTGCAGACTGTCACATTTATCAGTCTTCCAGAGAAAGTTCGGGGTGCCATGTGACGTTAGGAAGGAACCCTGAGGGTGCAGTGCTTAAAGTACTTGTCTGTTAACTGAAGGGTCTGCAATTTGAACCCACCAGCAGCTCCTCAGAAAAAGGACATGGCTTCTGTAAAGATTTACAGTCTTGGAAACCCTGTGGGGCATCTCTACTGTGTCCTCTATAGGGTTGCTCTGAGTTGGAACTGATGTGACAGCTTGGCCTTGGTGACATGGAAATTATCAGTCCTGTCTGCATTTCTATCCTTAGACCACAACTGCCATCAAGTCAGCCCCGACTCATAGTGACCCCTCAAGTATCAAAGTAGAACTCCAGATGGCCTTCGAGGGTTGATTTTTTCAGAAGCTGAGCACCAGGCCTTTCTTTTGAGGTGCTTCTAGCTGAACTTGAACCTTTCAGTTAACAGCCAAGCATGTTAACTGCTTTTACCACCTGGGGTTTGCCCTTGTTGTTGTTGTTAAGTGTTGTGAAGTCAGTGCTGATTCATAGCGACAGGGTTTTCAAGGAACAGCTGGTGGGTTTGAATTGCTGACATTGTGGTTGGCAGTTCAGTGCTTATCCTACAGCGCCACACCAGGATTCCGACCCTTTAACTTCAAAGTGAGCGCTTGGTGGTGGAGAACTTAGCATTGTAATTACTCACACACAAGAGTACAGGATCTTGGCTTTGGAGCCTGAACTTTGTTTGGCATCCTACAATGACCCTTCCCTTCAAAACAACAGTTAAGGATTGAAGGCAGAACACTGCAAAAGTGGAAACAAGGATGAGGTGGTCTTCATATCTGGGTGGTATGAACAGTTAACAGAGAAGTTTATAGATCATTGTATGGCCACAGTGCCTCAAACGAAAGTTCTGGCAACCTTCTTCCCTAAAACCAGCCACTGAGACCCCTACAGAGCACAGTTCTACTCTGACACACATGGAATAGCCATGAGTCAAAGTCGACTCCAGAGCCACTTGGGTTCATATCTGTAGGTACCCTAGTAACAACAAGATGGGTCTTGGCTGAGCCACGTGACTGGGCATACCCTCGTTGCTAGGACAGGGGCACAGTGAGACTCTTATTATGTTTTGAAATCAATATATTTCTGATGAAAGAACAGTAGAAGTTCAACTTGAGAGGAGAAGACTGGATCCCAACAAGATTGCTTACTGCGGCTGCACGGTGCCCTTTCTGAATGTTTGAGTCCTTATTGTAAAATGAGGGAATCCCCATTTCACAGACAAAAACAGTATGTCTCAGATTGATTATGGGGGGCCCCATAGCCGATGAACCAAAATTCAAAACCAGGTCTCCTCACCTAAAGTCTATGTTCTTCACCAAAGCATCATACTTCAATAAGAATAATAAAAAAAAAGATTCCAGAAGTTATGATCAGATCCCTTTTTTGATACACTCAGTAGATCCCAAACTAATCTCACTGTCTTAATGCAAAATAATACTAATAATAATTCAGTAAATTGGTTAGCAGCCCAATACTTAACCCACCAGGGCTGTAAAGACAGTCTAGAAGATTCTCTGGGGGCAGTTCTACTCTGTTACATGGGGTCTAAGGAGATTCAGTAGCACCCAAAAGGTAAGAAGGCAGGTCTTTCTTCCTCAGGCTTGTCCTATTCTAATTCTGTCTTCTCTGGTCTTAACTTTCACCTTAACACTTGGATTGTATTACTTTTTGCTTCTTTTATTTCTCCCAACTTCTGCAGAACAAGATGGATATAAATAAACAGATGTAGAAACGAAGAGTAGGTTTTTCAAGAAATGATTGACAATCTGAACTGAAAACAAGATTTTCCTATTGGGAACGAAGTGGCGAGATCTCATCCTAAATTGGCTACAGTTTCTATCAATAGTCAAAAGGCAGAAAAAGGGATTCAAACCAGAAGGCGGCTTGCTTCCAAGATTCAAGAGGTTTGAGAGTAAAACAGGAGAGCCCACTCTGAAGGTCCTCAGATACTAACTGTTGTTGTTAGGTGTCGTCGAGTTGGTTCTGACTCATAGTGATCCTATGCACAATACAATGAAACACTGACTGGTCCTGCTCCAACCTCCTAATTGTTACATTTGAACCCAGTGTTGATGCCACTTTGACAATCCAATACTGTTGGGCATCTTCCTCTTTTTCACTGACCCTCTACTTTTCCAAGTATGAGGTCCTTCTTCAAGGACTGTTCCTCCTGAAAGCATGATCAAAGTACAAGAGGCCAAATTTCACCATCCTGCCTTCTAAGGAGCATTCTGATTGTATTTCTTCCAAGACAGATTTGTTTGTTCTTCGGGCAGTCCATGGTACCATGGACTTCAGCAACACCATAACGTAAATGCATCTGATTCCTCTACTGTCTTTCTTATTCACTGTCCAACTTTCACATGCAAATGTAGCTACTGAAAATACTATGACTTGGGTTAGGAGCACCTTAGTCCTCAAACTGACATCTTTGCTCTTGAACACTTTAAAGAGGTCTTTCACAACAGACTTGCCTAACGCAATACATCATTTGACTTCTTGACTGCTGGTCCTATGAGTGTTGATTGAGGATCTGAGCACAATGAAATCTTTGACAACTTCAAACTTTCTTCCAATTATCATGATGTTATTTTTATTAATCCAGTTGTGAGGATTTTTATTTTCTTTCCATTGAAATGCAATCCATACTGAAAGCTGTAGTCTTTGATCTTCACTAGTATTTCAATCTTTTTAGTTTCAGCAAACAAGGTTGCATCATCTGCATATCGCAGATTGTTAATGAGTCTTCTTCTAATCCTGATACCACATTATTCTTCAGATGAATACAGCTTCTCGGATTATCTGCTCCTAATATGTGTCAGATACGAAATAAGTGTCTAGTAAACAGAGTATATCCTGAGGAATTTTTACTTAAACTTCAAGGTCCCAGAACCATTCCCATACAAACGAGTGGTTGTTGATGGTTTGTGGGGGAAGGCTAGAGAGACAATCATGGGTGAGGTACCAGGGAGGATTTCAGAACAGCTGGTGTTCAAAAGCTAGTCCTTAGTATAACAGCTTCTCCACATTCCTTAGGTTTCTGTTTGAGTATAAATAGAAACCACTGTCCTCAAACCCACTGCCACTGAGTTGATTCTCTGACTCCCACCAACCCTTTAAGACAGAGGGTTTCCAAGGCTGAAAATCTCTGCAGAAGTAATTTTCCACATCTTTGTCCCGTGGAGCTGCTAGTGGGTTTGAACCACCAGCCTTTAGGTTGTCAGCCTAGTGCTTTAACCACTGTACCACCAGAGCTCCTACAGCTGTCCAGGAAAAATGAAGACCAGCAGAGGGCAGACGGCAGTCAATTCTTGTCCCTTCAGAGTTTCTGATCCAGGCAGTGCGACGGAACACAATCCAGGGCAGGCTCCAGTTTTTCTCCAGAACTTACTAGCCAGTTGAGTCTGAGAACATATTCCCCTCCCTGGTGGCACAGCCAAATGCTCAGCTGTTAACTGGAAGGTTGGCAGTTTGAAACCACCAAGAGGCTCTGTGGGAGAAAAGGCCTGGCCAAGAAAACCTTATGGGGTAGTAGTTCTTCTCTGATGCATAGGGTCGCTATAAACCTGAATCAACTCAGCTCACTCAACAACAACAACATGGAGAGTCTGGGTGTGGCACTTTTCTACAAGCACTGGATGGACTGCTAACCACAATGTTGGTGGTTCAAATCCACCAGCTGCTCATCAGAAACCCCATATATGGTCCCAATGGGTCCAAACCGACTTGACAGCACTTAACAACAACACCTTCCTAACTGAGTACTCTGAGGATCAAAGGAAAGGAGACATGTGAACCTGGTTTATAAACAGTCATACTCAAGACTGCTCTTTTCATTTCTACACATACTTATTGAGAGAGGCACGTTGGCACATTTGTGTAGACCTAGGGCTCAGAAACTAGACGGGCCTGAGATTTCATTTACAATTCTGTCTGTCACTTTCCAGCTTTTTGACATGGTCCCTGATTCCTTTTCCTGTGCCTCAGTCTTTCATTTATAAAATGGGATAATAAGAAAGCCGACCTCAGAGGGTAACATGAGGGTTAGAGTGAAATTCTAAAGTTCCCAAACAAGTACTTGATCAACTCCAAGAGAGCTTCAAAAAGTATGTGGACAAATGGAATTAAAAGGTAATGGACTTATTCCACAAACTTTATGAAGTCTCCTCATATGCAATAAGTGTTATACTCACTTTATAAATAAGTGTATTCAGAATGTCCTACAAGCTAGGTCCAACTCAGGGTACTCTGGAGACTCTCTGGCACACACACACAAATGCACAAGTCAACATGCACATACACACATATACAGGCACACATGTGTACATGTGTGCATATAAACATACAGACACATATATGTATATACATGCACACAAACATAGCAGCAGGCATACAAATGCATACAAGTGTGTGTACACACAAATGCATAATACACACAACTGCACATACATAGCAACACATATAAACATATATGTGCACATGCATGCACATAAACACACAGGCAGACACACAAATATATGCAAGCAGGCACATGCACAAATGCACACACACATTCACACAGACACACAAAGGCACATACAAACATACAGGCACAAGAGTGCACATACAAGCATACAGGAAGACATACAAATACATACAGGTGTGCACCTGCACACACACAAACATGACTGTGCATAAACACGTACACACAAGAGCATACACGCAATGAGGCAGAATTGTGGTAGAACTTCCACAGATCCAGGCATCAGATTAACCTATGATCTACACCTGAGGGTGTAAACTCCTCAGAAGAGAAAACTGGGGACAGCCAAAAGACTCAGGACTAGAAATCTCTCAAATTCTAACATTCATCCTGTCCTGACCACTACTTCATTCATTTGTGGTATTTCTCAAAGAGTTGCTATGATTCATTTCTGTTCATGAAGTGTTCATGTGATTTTTTTTTTTTAGTAATTCTACTTTGTTGTTGTTGTTGTTGTTCTCAAGTGCTGCTGAGTCATTTCTGACTCATAGCAACCCTGAATAGAGTTTCCAAGGAGCAGCTGGTGAGTTTGAACTGCCAACCTTGTGGATAGTTGTCCAGTGCTTATCTCACATCACCACACCAGTAATGAACTATTATTTTGACAGCTATGGAGAAATTGCACTTTGGTGTTTTCCTGAAGGAGTTAGTCTATACACAACTTTCAGCTGGCAATGTTTAAGGAAGACACGAAATCCAGAAAGGGAAAAAAAAAAAAATCACTTCATAGGGTGAAGTGTTTATAGGATATCCTCAGCAGTGTTTTTGGTTTTGCCTGTTGTGGAACATTAATGAAGGAGAAAACAGCATGCCCCTTTTCCTGTTCACCTGGCTTCGAGCAGGTAACCTGTAATAACTTCACTGAGGACCCCGATGATGTAGTCACACTTGGCTAATTCATTCTACAATTAATCAAGGGTTTTATTTTAGGATGATTAGCAGCCCGGCCATATTCCGGTTTTGACATTCTAAAAATATTACCCCATCACTGACTACTTCTTTGAAGTGCGGCCGAAAAGTTGTCCAACTTGTTACCAAGCTCCCAGACTCCCCTCTGTCGACCAGAGGGAAACCTCTAATTACATGAGTCACTGTTGTTTTACAACGGAATAAACTGCGAGCAAAATTGGGAAAACTTGTCATGGGGATGATAAAGGCAGGCTGGAATCCAATGCCTAAGTCTTCCAATGGGCACCTTTCAAAGGGAGGTCCACTTGTAAAGCGATCAGAGAGATTAAGGGTGAAATCCAATCTGCTTCTCCAGATTTCCACAGGCTGCTTTCTCCTGATGAAAGGACGAGGCATTTCCTGGGCATGCCCCTTGTCCCTTTAATGCTCCTATTATAGAAGTGGACCTGCCAACCCATTCCGTGAACAGCTGTGTTAGCAGGTGATGAAGAGGTCCAGCCTTTGGCTTGTGTCGCTGTTTGACAAGTGTGCGCTGAACTTGAACCCTCAAGTTTTGTCCATTCCTTTAAGTTTACATCAGAACAGCTCCCACATCCTGATGTCTTAAAACACGTGGCTTAAACACACCATCTAAATATAAGCACTCCTGCTTGTAGAAACATCTAGAAGATGACACACTAGGCTGGTCTTAACTTAGATGAACTTTCTCCCATCTTACTCATCTCTCAAACCAAATACTCACCTCTGTCCAGTCAGGGCTAACTCCCAGTCACCTTAGAGGATAGAGTAGCACTGCTCTACAGGATTTCTGAGACTTAATCTTCACAGAAACCATGGGTTTGAACCATCAACCTTTTGATTAGCAACCCAATGCTTAACCCAATGCTCCACCAGGGCTCCTACTCATCTCCAGGCTGCCTGATATCCCCAAATCTTTTCCTTCCATGGATTGTTGAGTGAGGCTCGAAAGCCAGCCACAACTTTACCATTGATCCTTGAGTCACTTCCAACTCACTACCTCTCGTCTTTCTGGGAGCAGACAACCTCATCTTTCTCCCTCAGAATGGCCGGTAAATTAGAATCACCAACCTGCAGGTTAGCAGCCCAACACTTAACTACTGTGTCCTCCAGGTTCCTGAGCCACACATTGTTGTTGTTAAGTGCCACTGAGTCAATTCTGACTCATACAGGGTTTCCTAGGAGCAGCTGGTGGGTTTGAACTGCTGACCATGTGGTTCACAGTCCAGTGCTGATCCTACAACACCATACCAGGAGGCCTCAACATTAGGAATTCTCAAATTCTTACAAATTCAGTGCAAATGGTAGAAACAAGAAAAACTCATGTAGCAAATCTGAGCCAGTCCTGCCTGTAACTTTTGGGGCTTTTAAAGAGAGAACGCCTTAAGGACTCTGACATTATTAGTGTGGTTCCACAAGTCACCTGCTTGATATGACATTAAGCTGGATATTCAAACAAGGTCCAGCCAATTCATTCCTCATGGTATTTATGCATACATTAAAAGTTGTCATGCCAAGCAGACCAGCCTGGAGTGGCTAGAAGAACAGAAGATACTTCTTGAAAGAAAGATTAGCAGGAAAAATAAGAAACAATAATGGCAGTGGAAGTCTGACTACTACAAGAACAAGCAAGTAGCTCGCCAGGGAGCCATCAAGGCAAGTGGTCGGGTCCCCTCAGGGCAAACCCCCTTCCAAGACTGAGACTCAAAGGGAATATATGAGCAGGCATGTGGTCTTGCTGGTGACCACATTGTCTACTGATAAGGGGAAATAGGGGAAAAACATCAATGAAATTGTGAGCTAAGCCTGACCACATTCAATAGACTCCTATTAACCTGCATTGAGACCTGGCTGGCCAGCAGTATGGCAAGACCTGGGGACTCCTAGGGCCAGGGGCAGGGACATGACCCCAGAGGACTAGCGCAGAGTGTGAAGCATCTGTGTGTTGATGAACAGGGGAGGGGAGTGATTGACTCTGCAGTCCAGGAGTGGAGGTCTCTGGGACCATCAAGTGAGAAAAGCGGAGAGCGGGACCCTACCCAGAGAAGCAGCAGTGATGCCAGAGATGGAGGCAGAGACAATGATGTGGAGAGATGAAGCGGCTGGGGTCTCTAGACCCAGAGAGGGAAAGGGGCTGTGTGCTGACGGCCGGCTGGCAGGCTTGCGGGGGTGCAGACTTTGGTTGGTTGATGATGCATGGAGGGTATTGCAACCATAGCAATGCAATGAAATGCGATAGGAGGAATGTAAAGATAGTATTCTCCCATGAATTCTATCACTGAATTCACAATAAAAACTTAAAAAACAAAATTATAGAGCTAATCATAAGTAAATAAATTAAAAAAAATAAAAAATTGGTCCTGCATGGAGAGAGAGCAGGCAGCTGAGGACTCTAGATTCATGGAAAGAGAAAGGTTGTGTGCTGGCAGCCAGGAGGCAGGCTTGCAGAATGTGCCCTTGGGTTGTTTAAATGATTATATATTCCTGAGTGTTTTTGTGTACATCCCAAAACAAAAACAACAACAACAACAACAAAACCAACAACAGAGGGAACAGAAGCAATACTGTTGAATGATGATGCATGGAGGGGACCGTAATCATTGCAATGAAACGATGAGTGTAAAACTGATATTATCCTATGTAAACTATCACTGAATTCACAATAAAAACTTTAAAAAAAAAAAAAAAAAAGGTGGTCCTGAAGGCCAAACTTCAAGGGTCTGATTGGAAAAGTTACATTTTACCCACTGCCCAATTCAGTCCACTGAAGGACAAAACAGAGACCCTCTACAGACATTCTCCACTGGTGTCCAAGCACCTTCCTGCCTGCCTGCAAAAATCACCTGTGCGAGAAGCCTGTGCCTCCCAGAAGGAGTTCTGCTCCCCTAGGTCTCTGTCCTACAAAACAGCTAATTTCACAGACTAGCAGACCCAGAAAGGAGCATACAGACTGCCTGGTCGACCTCTCTAGGTTTTTCAGACCACGTGAAGAAGGTAAGGAAAGCGAAGCAACATGTCCAGGGTGGCATCCTGAGTGTTAGCTGGAGCCAGGATCAAAGCCCGGTTCCATCCAATGCTATTTCCACTCTATTTCCTAAGATACATCCTAAGAGAGACAGTCTGATTCTGCTAGCATTGTAAAAGTTGCCCTGAGATCTTGGTCTTTCAGTGATTGCTCAGATCCTTCAAAGTTAGGATGTTCCAGTTAGGAAAAGACGTAGGAGTATGACTATCCTTGTAGGATTTGGGTGCACAAGGTGGACTGAAGACACAGCAAAGTCACTGAGCAAATGCCAAACAGAGGACCTCAGGATCCCTCAAATGTGGAGGTCACTAGGGGGAATCTCTGTGAGGGGAGAGCCGAAGGAGCCCTGCTTCAAAGGACCCCAAACAGAGGGTAACTAAGTCACGTCAGAGAAAGACCTCTGCTGTAGTTCTGGTCCATACTTGGCCAAATGTTTACCCACTAGCACGCGTACACCTTCTACCAGGAGATTTAAATGGGGAACATGAGTCGCAGCCTTGGTCTTTAAAGAACTGGAAACCTCTAAATCAAGACAGTCATGCCTTAGATATTCACAGAGCAATGTGCGAGGCAGGGTGAAGCAAAACAAATCCCAGCTAAAGCTGAATATGTTCTTGCTGTTGTTCAGTGCTGCCGAGTCAGTTGTGACCCATAGCAACCCTGTATACTGTTTCCAATGAGCAGCTGGTGACTTTGAACTGCCAACTTTGCAATTCAAACCAACCTTGCAGTTGAGTGATTATCCTACAGCGCTGCACCAGAACTCAGAGCTGAACATATCGTCCCCAAATTGCAAATAATTTGTGTTAAAAATTAGGAACCCATTGTTTGGGGATATTTGTTAGATACCAAAATTATTAGCCTGTAAAGTCCTATGCAGGGTCGCTATGGATCAGAACCGACTCGACGGCACTTAACAACAACAATAACAAAGTCTATTGGGAGTCCTGGTGTGGTTCTGTGGCTTAATGCACCAGACTACAAAGGCATTTGAACTGCAAGGTCGGTAGTTCAAGCTCACCAGCCGCTCCTCGGAAACCTTATACAGGGTCGCTATGGGTCGAGACTGACTTGACAGTACTTAAGAACAACGAAGTCTATTGACCCCCAACGAAATGGATTGGCAAGGTGGCAGCATCAAGGGCCTCAAGCGTGGCAACAGTAGTGAGGTTGGCCCAGCATAGCGCAGTGTTTTGTTCTGCTGGGCATCGGTACCGATTCAATGGTACCTAACAGCAAACAACAAGAAAGTTTATTGTGGGGGGACAGCCCTGGTAGCGTAGTGGCTTACCCGCTAAGCTGTTAACCTCATGGCTGGTGGTTTGAATCCACCAACCACTTCGTGGGAGAACAACGAGACTTTCTGCTCCAGTGAGATTTCCAGTCTTGGAAACTCTATATTGTTGTTGCTACATGCCATCAAGTCAATCTGACTGATAGCCACAAGGTGTGATGTTCGAGTCTGCCACCAGTCACTCCACTAGAGAAAGATGAGGTTTTCTGCTCCCATGAAGGTTTACAGCCTTGGAAACCCTATACAGGATCACTGAGTCAGAACCAACTGAACAGCACTTAAGAACAGCTACATACGGTCTCCAAAGAGCATCTGTTAGGTTTGAACTGCCAACCTTGCTGTTAGCACTCTAGTGCTTGTCCTATAGGGCTACACCAGGACTCCAATACAGGGTCACTATGAGTTGGAACCCACTTGACGGCACAGAACAGCAACAGAAACCAACTGAAATCACAAAGTACTTTAACATGCTAGTTTTGATACATAAATGCGTGGCATCACCATTCATGAAGTACCCTCAGGAAGGAAGAGTAACTGAAAACAAGACAAAGAAGTTACCAGGTCTGTTCTTAACTTCTTTAATACAGATAAGCAGATGAAGAAATGCAGCTCTGATGTAAAAGGGTTCTGGAGCTGTTTAGCCTACCCCCATCCCAAGTTGGAAGAAGTGCTGCCAAAGTGCTCCTCAGAGGCCAGGATGGCCAAACTTCATATCTCATACTTCGGACATGTTGTCAGGAGGGACCAGTCGCTGGAGAAAGATATCATGTTTGGTAAACTGGAGGGTCAGAGAAGAGGAAGACCCCCAATGAAATGGAGTGGCCAGGTGGCAGCATCAATGGGCTCAAGCGTGGCTATAACAGTGAGGTTGGCTCAAGACTGGGTAGTGTTTCGTTCTGCTGTGCATAAGGTCACTGTGAGTCAGTACTGACTCGATGGCACCTAACAACAACAATAACAATATCCCAAGTCCCATTAGAGGTTCCTTGACAGGTGTCTAATGGGTTCTTAATAAAGTGGGGTTTTGTTTCTGATTTGAATGTGGTTCTTTTTGCCGATGTTGGGTAGATCCGAAGTCTCAGAAGCTTCCTCTGAATCCAGGTACTGACCTTTCATAAACCCCATGACCAATTTCGACTTCATTGCAACTGACATTGAACCCAAAGGAAGTCAGAACGAAGGCAAAACAGACTCCACTAATCCTAAACTGTCTATATCCTAACAGATTCTGGGGATGACTACCGGCTAAGACATGTCCATGGCTGCTGAAAATGAACCCTACCAAAAAGCACTGATGCTGTTTGTCTTTGCCTGAAAAACACACACAGTGTAACACCTCTCAACAGCTCCTCGCTGTTCGGCTACACGTCGTCCCCAGGATCCATCATTCCAAAGCCGACGGCGCTGATGTTGAGCAATTTATGTCAGTCCAGGTGTTCAAAGTTCCAGGTTGAAACATTTGGTTAATTAACATCAAGCTGCAAAACACTCAAAAGCACTTCAGCTGCCACGAGAACCAAACAAAAACTCCCCAAAACAAACACTGTGGGGAAACACACACATACACACAAATAAGCGGTCTTGGGAGAAAACAAGATGGAGAAGATGCCAGAGACAATAAAAGCGGCTCAGGCTTTGCTGGATCCATACTGTGTCCCTTAAAAAGGCTTTCTAAAAGGAATCAGGGAGTTTGCTTCATGACTGGAAAGTACACATATTTGTAAAGTGAAAGGTGGTAAGGTGCTAGGACACCAGATGATTAGCACTTGCTAAAAAACAAGGAGGAGCCCACATGGAAAAGCACTACCAGGCCCTCTGAGCATGACAATTTTGAAAACATCAAATGAAATGGTCATTCTTCTCTTGAGAAACAAAAATCCGTTTCCTCCCCCAGCTGCAGTCCTCTCAGTATGGTTACTTTCCGAACCCTTTCTGTCCCTGGCCCTGCCTCAAGTTCCCCATTTTATCTTTGCAAACACCTACTTGTGCCTTCCATTCAAAAACCTTTCTCTGTAAAACTTCACTTCTTTGAAAGAGGCCTGAGGTGGTTCTGTCAGAATCCACTTTAAAAAAAAAAAAAATTTACTGACGAGTCTTTGAGAAAGAAATCTAGGTTTCTTTGTTTGAGGCAGGGGTCTGAATGAGATGTAACATCTTCTTTCACACATACCTGGTGCAAGTCGTTAATAATGCTTGCTGCTAACTGAAAGGTGGATGAGTCGAGTCCACATGGAAATGTATTGAGAGAAAGTCCTAGTAATCCACTTCAGAGAAACCAGCTATTGAAAACCCTGTGGGTTACACATAGCATCTCCAGGAGTCAGATGGTAACTGGTGTAGTCCGGGTTTAGTTCTAGCTTGAGCACTGCCTGTCATCATAGGTGGACTTCAGGTATACCTGGTGCAATGGAGTCAGTTTGCAGAGAGAAGATGGTCAGGCTCACGTGTGGTCCCAAACTATGCTTCATTGTTGCAGTGCTGGGGTGGAGGTGGGGGTGTCTTTGGATACAGCATTAGATCTCTGGGTGGTGTAAACAGTGAATACACTCTGTTGCTAACCAGAAGGTTGGAGGTTCAAGTCTATCCAGGGGCACCTTGGAAGAATGGCCTGGCAGTCTTCTTCCAAAGACACAGCCATTGAAAACCTCTGAAGCACAGTTCTACTTCTGACCCACAGGGCTTGTCATGAATAGGAGTCAACCCCTCAGCAACTGGCTTGGGTTTTATGTTAACCGAAAGTTGATTGTGTCTAACACACAGCCTCAGCACAACGCTCGTTCCCCACAAATCCCAGAGTCATGAACTAGTGAATGAAGCCTAAAGAAATATACGCAAAGACTGATGTTCACACCCTCTTTAGCCTTTGAGAACTGACAGAACTGCTCCTTAAGAGGAAGAAGAGACTCGTTTTCAGGCAAAGATAAGACGCAGCCTTGGTTCATTTATGGTTCTGGATCACTCAATAGGAATTTGAGGTATTAGCACCTACAGTCCCAGCAACCCCAGTGGCCAGCAATGAGGAGAGACAGCAGGCTGGGCACCAATAGCACAGGGGACAGCTGAGTACAGAGACCAGCATGAAATGCAGAACAATGGACTTCAGGCAAAGCCAGCAAGGGCAGTGAGGGTCCTGTGTGAAGGAGGAAAAAGGAGAGGGCCCCACTTCTTTCCTCTGAATGCAAAAAGGAGAACACAACACATGGTTTGTTGTAGGTAAGTGGGGCTTCAGAGCTTATAAAAACATTCCTTGTCCCTGCCTTGGAAAGGTGTGAAGTTCCATGAAACCAGGTGGCTGAGAACCACAGGTGATGAGAGAAAGAGGAGTAAAAAGAAGTCTGTCTATTTTGTATATATTAGGGGGAAATGGCACCAACCCTCACTCCTGCGGCATTCTAGCTCCAAGGATCAGCAAACCCAGCTCCCCAATTAAGTGTCTGGAGAAACCCCACTCTGCAAACAAGCCTCCTGCCCAAAGGCAACCAGCTTTACATGCGCCGTCGGCTGGGAAGCCCATCACTCTGTCTTGTGCTCTGTCTCTCAGTTCTGCGGCTGCTGCTCCTCTGCCCCTCCCCTAGGGTCACAACTTTCTGTCCCAGGGTCGAGGAAGTGCAATGTGCAGGGATCTCAGCGTCCAAAGGATATATGCTCCACTCCTGACACTTTTTCTTTGACAATAATGAGATGCCCCATTCCTGCTTCTGAGACGGTTAATTTCATACAGTTTCACGTTTTCACAATCCCACTGAACTCTGTTAACCACTCACAATGGAATCAGATCATCCTATCAGGGTCTTCTCCCACCTTCAGAGCCAGCATGGTAAAAACGTGGTTTGATGGGAGTTACAAAGACTATGGGTAGAAGAGACATATGAAGTAATTCCAGGATATATTCTCTTGCTCAGAAAGTCCTTTGTGTTAGCATCTGGTCAAACATTGAGGAATGGCCCTACTCTTCAAAGACTATGGGAGAAATTAAAAATCTCCCTAAGCCCCTTTGATCTTTAACATTTGTTGTTTTATTTCTCTGAATACAGTTTTCCCATAGGTAACAACAAACAAATAAGCACACATATATGTCAAAGCACTGACAGAAAGATTATGACCTATATACTCTGATAGCTACAAGAATCCTAACACTTCTCAAAAGTCAAGAGCTATGCCAGCAGAGAATCAGAAGTGACATCCACTGACATCTGCCACATAGGCAAGACGCACAGTGGATGACGAGGTCCATGCTGACCCAGGGAACAGCAGCTCAGCCCCCCAAACACCACCAAACCCAGCCTGGAAAAGAAAATGCAGCGTCTTTCAATGTTACTCGTCAGCTCTCTGGAAAATAAATAAATAAATAAAAACACATTTCATTGCATTTCATTTCATGGTGTTGTAAAAGAACTTACTCAATGAAATGAAATACAAAATCTTTTCTATTGCTGGTTTTAAATATTTGTCTTAGTAGAATGGGCCAGTCCTCAACTTTTCCCTTTTCTAATCTTTAACAATTATCAGGACCATCAAAAAACAGTGGAAAAAGTCCACTGTCTTTTACTTCCATTTTGTCCACAAGTTTTTGGAAGCCCCCTTGTATGACAAAACATGCTAATGTCTCTAGCTCGGTGACAGTATTTGTGTCTTTCTGAGGGCAATTGCTCTCCTTCTGGGCACCATGTTCTTCTACTCCATCTGATTTTGGCATAAACAAAGCTGATTGGACAAAGCTGTGCACCTGACCCAAAGATAGCCAATCCCAAGGTTAGTCATCAAAGAGCTCCTCCCATACATGGATGAGATGGGCCAATCAAGTTCATTCTAAAGAATCTTAACTGGAGCAACAGCAGTAAACCCAGATGGTTGGAAAGAACGCGTGATGACAGTGGGTGCTTTTGAATAAAGGGACGAGATTGCCAGATCTTTTCTATCCCAGAGCCACTGGGTGGATCAGAACCACTGACATTTGGGGTAATGCTGAGTGCTTAACCTCTGCTCCACCAGGACTCCTTCGTATCCAGTCTATGCACATTTCCCCCCTTAGGTTTTATCTCTATATGGAAATAGGCAACCCACAATATGGTGTCCTATGATAACCTTATAAACAATGATGATGGGAGTCAACTTGTCATAAAATAAACCACTGTCAAAATCAAATGTGCCTCAAGAGGTGCTTCTAGTAGGTTGCTACAGGACTTTCCTTGGCCTGGTTCAACTTAACATCTTGAATACTTACTGCAGTGAAGATACTGAAGGCACCCTTATAAAACCCACAGAGGCCACGATGCTGAGAGAGAGAGCAAATACACCAAGTCACAGAGTGTAATCCAAAGAGAGGTGAGGCAATCAAGTATCAATGCTATCCCCTCTGTACACAGGATATATAGGGACGGGCAACTTAGACATTGGCTACTTAAAATGAGAGGGTGATAAAGGCTCAAGGTGACAGGCTTACAAGGTTTCAAGAGGGAGTTTAGTTAAGAGTGTGCCAGGAAGATACAGTCCCCACTGAATAGTTTTCATCTTGTCTAGATGGGTCTGGTGACAAGCAATGGGGATAAGATTCTTATGATTCAATAGTAATTGTTATCATGACTAATTATGACTGTCACAATTGTAAAGGTTTTGTAACAAAACAAAAAGTTTTGTAACAAAAACAGGGGAGTAGTTAATCTTACAGTCCAGAAACAGAGGACCCGAGGACCATCAAGAGAGAAGAACATGAGCGGAATGTGGGACCCTATCCAGAGAAGCAGTGACACCAGAGATGAGGACATGCAGAGAGGGAGCAGCTGAGGACTCTAGATTCATGGAAAGAGAGAGACTGAGTGCTGGTGGCCAGGAGGCAGACTTGCAGAATGTGCCCTTTGGTAGTGTAAATTATTATATATGCCTGAGTGTTTAAAAAAGAAAAAGAGCTAAAATTAATAGAGAGAAATACTGTTAACTGATGGTACATGGAGGGGATTATAATCACTGTAATGAAACAAAGTATATGATTTGTTGAATGTAAAGCTGATGATCTGCCCTGTAAACTTTCACTCAACTCACAATAAACATTTTAAGAAAAAAAGAGAGAGAGAGAGAGGTGAGGCAGAGAAGAGCAGTGGGTTAGATTCAGCAGGTAAGCCCCTGATCCACTAGCCAAGGCGCATGGGTGGTGCAGGGGATAAGCTCAGGTGTTAACTGAAATAAACCAGTTTGAAACCAGCAGCTGGTCCATGCCATACAACAGTATGCTTCCGTAAAGATGACAGCCTTGGAAACCCTATAGGGCAATTCTCCTCTGTGCTATAGGATTGCTATGAGCTAGAAGTAACTCAACAGCGATGTATTTTGGGGTCTGGGTTGTTGTCTGCTAGACTTAGTGAGGCACTTGTTCTGAGCTCCACCTTTCCCCGCAGTCTCTTGGTGGGGAGTCTGGGTAAGCCCAGAGCTGCAGACAGTGAGGTGAGGGGTCCCACTGTGTTCTCCCATCTCACCTGTCATCAGAGACGCCTTACATACTGCAGTTGGATCTGTTCAAGCTACAGTATGTGACTTGGTCTCACATTCAAGGAATTTGGCTACACCTTGAAGAGGAGGGTGTTCTGGTTTATAGTGCAGCCCTCCCTTAAAAACATATGTGTTGGAATCCTAACCCTTTTACTTGTGGATGGAATCCTGTTTGGAAATATAAGATGTTGTGATGCCAATTATACCATACTTGAGCGGGGTAGGTTCTAAGTCTAATAATTTCTGAGTTATAAAAAGAGCAGATGAGACACAGAAACACACATGTGGGAAGAAGACTGATACCATGTGCGGTGGTCTATGAGCCAAAGAACTGAGCCCAAGGAACCAAGGGATGCTGGAACTATCCACAAGGATGACATCAGTCAAGCGTCTATTCCCCAGAACTGTGAGGACATACATTTCCTCTCCTTAAAATCATCTCATGTACACTGTGTCTGTTACACCAGTTGTTGTTAAGTGCTGTCATGTCGGCTCCAGGTCGGCTCGATGTTGTATAGGGTTTCTGAGGAGCAGCTGGTATATTTGAACTGACAACCTTGCAGTTCTAACAGACTTTGTGGTCCAGTGCATTATCCTGCAGCACCACACCAGGACTCCTTGCTACAGCAGTACGAGGTAAGTAGGATAGCAGTGAATGACCATCACAGAGGTCAGCATGCATGTAAACTCCATGTAACTTTTAACTGAACCACACAAACTGTATTTTACACACACACACACACACACATATATATTCCAGACTTTTGCCTTCGTGAGGATCAGGAGGAGACGGCTTGTTTGTCAGGAGATGCAAGAGTAAAAATCAAGCTGTGAGAAGATGGTCCTTGTGCTGGAAGGGATCCGGAGGAAAACACATCACCCTGTGGGGCTAATTAAGCCATCTACCTTAAATGCTGATATTATATGGGGCTATTGATCCTGGAGGCACGCAGACTCACTATGCATATGACACAATATAAGCCACTTTTATAAATAGAAAGAAAAGTTAGCTTGCACAATTGAAAGTGGTTTGCTTAACCGTGGTCAGGTATTCAATGATGGGCTTATCTTTAAATGGTGTTAAACCCCTGGCAGTAATGACCTAACAGAGCAGCATCCCTTTATTAGCACATAGCAGCATCTTTGAAAGTCAGATAATAGGTGGCAGGATCTCTTCCAACTTGGAGGGTCTTTCTGTGTGTCCCAGCGGCAAACGTTCTCAATAATTTTAACCAGTCCTCCCAGCCATCCCTCAGGCAACCTGCTGGAGCCTGTAAGCCCTAGACTCCCTACAAAAACATCCCGTCAATGACAACTTTGTTCCTTATCACATCTTAGCCCCTTCCCAAAAATATGCACTCTAAAAACCCCCTTACTTCAAGTCTCATTTGGACTCATAGTGACCCTATAGGATAGAGAAGAAATGTCTCAACGGGTTTCTAAGGCCGTAAATATGTATGGAAGCAGACTGCCACATCTTTCTTCTGCAGAGCGGCTGGTGAGTTCAAACTACCGACCTTTCAGGGAGTGGCTAATCACTGGGCCATCAAGGCTCCTTCATAGATGCAATCTACCTTATGCCATCAAGTGGAATCCCACTCATCATGACCCTACAGGACAGACTCAAATTGCGCCTCAGTTTCCGAGTTTGTAAATCTTTCCAGGAGCAGGCAACCTTATCTTTCTCCTGAGGTTTCAACAGCCGATCTTGTGGTTAGTAGTCCAGTGCTTAACCCACTGAGCCACAAGGGCTGCTTACATACAGTCTAAATCCTTCCCCAAACATTTCCCAAGTGCTAGTGCATCATGTGTTCTTTCATTTTGAAATAAAAGTGTCACCAATCTGTGGTCAGATAAATTCAGAGCAAGCCACAACCCCAAATAGCTTTGTGGTTCAGACTTGACTAGGAGGCTGTATCAGCAATGGAGGTCAGAAGTATAGAGTTTCACTGAATACAAAGTTTTGGTTGGATCATTTGGTTTCTGACCATGTAGAAGTTCACATGAACGCCACTACCACCAACTGCCATTGAATCAACCCCAACTCATGGCGATGCCCCCCACTACCACCACCCCATGTGTTAGAGTACAATTGTGCTCTGTGGGGTTTTTCAACGGCTGGTTTTTCAAAATTAGATCCCTAGGTATTTCTCCCAAGGTGCCTCTGGGTGGATTTGAACCTCTAATCTTTATATTAACAGCCAAACATGTTGTTTACATCACCCAGAGACTCTGAACACTAGTGATTTATGAGCAATTTATCATACTAGCCAAGAAAAGAACAACTTAAAACAACAACAATAACATCTGCCTTGGATGCTACTTAAGCTACATCTTGGTAGAAACTGATTCAGAAGTCCAGGACACAGAGAGCTTCCCAGAGTTGTAGCTGGTGTACTGGTTGTGGGGATTTTCAAATATACCATTTGATGGTGTGTGCCTTTAATTCAATTCCTACTCACAGTGACCCAATGTGACAAAGTAGAATAATCCAATACGGTTTCCTAAACTGTAATCCAAAATGGTCCTTGAAGGCAAGGATGGCAAGACTTGATCTCACATACTTTGGATATGTTATCAGAAATGACCAGTCCCTGGAGAAGGGCATCATGCTTGGTAAAATAGAAGGTCAGTGAAAAAGAGGAAGAGCCTCAAAAAGATGGACTAACCCAATGGCTGTAACATCATTGTGAGGATTGTGACAATGGTACATGACCGGGCAGTGCTTCATTCATTCTGTTGTACACAGAGTTACTTTGAGCTGAAACTGACTTGATGGCACCCAACAATAGCAATCTTTACAGGAGCAGATCATCAGATCTTTTCTCCCATGAAGACGCTTAGTGGGTTCCAACTGCCAACCTTCCAGTTACCAGCTGAGCACTTGAACATTGTGTCACCAGGGCTTCTCATGTTGGGAGCAGCTGAGCCGAAGGTCCCTGACTTGGTGGTAGTTTAACCGAAGGATTGCAATTGAACAGTTGTGGTCCAGAAACTCAAGCTGCTTCCAAGTCAAAGTCTCCCCTCACTGAGGAACTTGCAGGGCTGCCTCATGGGTCTGGGAACTTATAAGGTCTTTCCTTGTATTTAGCTGTGTCCTTCGGCTCAGCCTGCACAACAACATTCTAGCCACCTTAGCTCTGTTTCTCTAGCAACTACATTGTTCTGATAAAGTCCCGCTTATTGCAGTCATCAAAGCACCAAATGTTATTCTTTTCCCTGCCCCTAAGCACCTCCCCTTGAGTTGTGTATAAAATAAACTCGCTGCCTAGGTCTGTGTCGCAGTATCTCCATCAGAGTGCTGCATCCCACCTGGTTTCAACTATACTATATTTCCAATGTGTCTTGTGTCTTTCTTTTATTTCTCATCTCCCATCACCCTTACTCAGGTTTAATCTCTCCATGCAGGTCATGGAGATAAGCCAATTGTTGGATGCAGCGGTTGGCCCTAGTTGTGTTGACTCCAGCAGTTGTGTTGGCTCCAGCATTCTCAAATACATTCATGTTATTGTTCGGTGTCATTGAGTCAGTTCTAACCCATAGCAACCCTATGTAGGGTTTCCAAGGAACGGCTGGTGGGTTTGAACCAATGACTTTCTGGTTAGCAATGCAGTGCTTATGCAACAGCGCCGCACCTAGACTCAAATATAAGCTGTGAGTCAAAAATTATCCACACTCTTCTGTAGCTTTTAATCAACTTTTAGAAAAGGCAAATCCATCATTTTTCAACATAATCTCCTTAATTTTCAATACACTTTGTCCACCTGTCAACAAGCTTTCATATTCCTTGATTTTAAAAATGTTTTAGGCTGAGCTGTGAGCCACAAATGCACCACTGTCTTCACTTCTTCATTAGTGGTGAATCTTCTTTCTCAAAGGGCTGCTTTCAGGGGACCAAACAGGTGAAAGTCTGATGGAGCAAGATCAGGACTATATGGAGGATGCTTTTAACACTTCAAAACCAAGCTTTTGCAGAGTATCAACAGTGTAAACAGCGTGAACATGCATTGTCATGCAAGATCACAATGCCCTTGGACAGCAGTCCTCTGTGTTTAATCCGAAGTTTAGGCACCAGGTCTACAGTGAGCACCTCACTGGAATGAGTCCTGCTGATTGTTGAACCTTTTTCCTGATCATGTTCTGATGAACCAAAAGTGCTGGCAAGAAGAGAGTGTAACCAACAGTTTTAATATAACCAAAGTGTGGATAATTTTTGACTCACTCGTGTTCATCCATACTGGTTAGTGAAAAAGCACTGTGCAGATGCCTACATTCCCTTGCATTGCCCTGGCCACCTGGGATCCTCCTATAGGACACCTCCCAATGTGTCCCAAACTCAACTGCTAAAGGGTGCCTGCCCATGGGACCTGGCTATGTCCACTCTCTTTGGTCAGTGCCCATGTCAGGCCAGCTTAAAGACCATGACTATCAGCAATGCCCACAGCCCATAGAGGCTGGCAGGAGCGTCTTGTGCTGATATTGTTTATATCCCTCCTTCTTTCTTTTATTCTCTTTCATACAACCTACCCCACCCCAACACACACACACACACACACACACACACACAAACAGACACACACTGGCATACAGATCCTCTAAGGAATGTCCTGAAAACACAGACTCTATGGAGCAATGTTAGTCAGGTTAAAAGTCCTTATTGTTTTCAGATGCCTCCTGCAGGATTTGAATCTCTAGGTGATGGTTTCTTTCCCTCTTAACATTGGGGTTCAGGTCACAACATAAAATGTGTCATTATAAGACTGAGATAATCCCATGTTAAATCTTACAGGGAGGTTTCCTGAGTCTTCCTATGTTGCTGTCAAGTCAGTTCTGACTCACAGCAACCCTGAATAACAACCTATGTAGGGTTTCCAAGAAACGGCTGGTGGGTTTGAACCACCAGGTTTCCGAAGAATGGCTGCTGAGTTTGAACTGCCAATCATATGATTCGCAGTCCAGTGCTTATCTTACAGCGCCATACCAGGACTCCAGGTATATCTATGTTGGCATTAAGTGCCATAAAGTCAGTTGTGACTCACAGCCACTCTGTAAGGAACAGCCGGTGGGTTTGAACTGCTGACCCTACAGCGCCACACCAGGACCACAGGCATATGTTAAATATACCTATTTCTCACTTGTTGACGTTTCCCATTTATAACAATAGTACAAACTCTACTTAAAGCACTTTAAAGCCAAGAAAGGACCCATGTGTTCTGAATGAGAGAAGTCCCAAGTCCTAGAGCCTCCCATCCCACCCTCCTCTGCAGTCTAGGATATGAATAAAGTTAAAATTATTGTTATTAAGTGCCATTAAGTTGATTTTGACTCACTGGTCACAGGGGACAGGGATGCTGAAAAGGCCGGATGCTGGGCCCCTGGACCAGGAACCCACACCCATCCATGTTCCACAGCCATGTTGAATGCTAGCTGGGCCTGCAGTTGGCTCACTATCTCCCCATCTGAGCAGAACTTCGTCTTTAGGTAGCAAGTCTGCCAGAAGGCAGCAGAGGGGCATAGACAAGATTGTTGTTGTTGTTGTGTTAAGTGTCATCCAACTCATAGCAACCCTGTGGAGGGTTTCTGAAGAGTGGCTGGTGAATTTGAACTGCTGTCCTTGCAGTTCAAACCGACCTTTTGGTCCAGTGCTTATCCTATGGCGCCACACACAGGACATGCAGTAGTAGCTTTACCACAGACCCTGAGACCTGTTGTTTGCATAGGAGGAGGCTCTGGGGTCAGGGGGCAGTAGCCCAGATGGGTGGGATTCCATGGACACCAAGAACTCTGCATGATCTGTGGTAGGTCGGGTCCTCTTCTGGTTACAGATCCTGACACAATCAACTCTGCCTGTGGTTTGAAATAGCATATGCTGACCCACTTGCTCAAAGTCTGAAAGCTGAGCAAGTTGTAGATGGTTGTTTCAAGGGAGGCAGCAACTCCATGGACCACCTCCAAACTGACTCTGGTACCCGAAGAGCATTTGATCACTGAATTCCAATGTCTTCATCACAACCTGGTCTCTGGAACCTAACCATGTTGAAAAGTGAGGAGTGGGTCACTGAAGTCAGTTGTCTGTATAACAACTTGGTCTTTGGAACCCAACCAAGTTGGTAAGTGAGGAGTGGGTTGCTGAAGTCAGATGTCTGTATAATGACCTGCTCTCTGGATCCTTATGCTGATAAGTGAAGAGCGGTTCACTAAATGCCACTGTCTTCATCACGACCTGGTTTCTTGAACCTAACCATGCTGACAAGTGGTGCACATTTTTTTGTGTGTGCTGCATATATATTTTATGAATACATATAAATAATAAAGCATGTAGGAAGAACAGTTATAGAGACTTCTTAGATACATTCAAGCAACTGGTGGAATTGGTTAACTGGGTTAAAGGATTTAGGACCAAAACCTCATGGGATGACTTAGTCAATTAGGCTAAAATGGCCTATTAGTTTACAAAGTTGTAATTTTCTACAATCTATTTGGGTGGATAAGAAGTTCTGGTAGCGTAGTGGTTACGAATCGGGCTGTTAACCTCAAGGTCGGTACTTTGAAACTACCAGCTGTTCCATGGGAGAAAGATGAGGTTTTCTGCTCCCATAAAGATTTGAAGCCTCGGAAACCCTGTGCAGGGTCATTATGAGTTGGAAGCCATAACTACAGTACTTAAGAACAACATTTGGATGGATAGTGCCAGAGGTTTTCAAAGCTAGTGAGTAACCATCTAAGATACAACTATTAGTCTCTATTCATCTGCAGTCCAAAAGAATGAAGCAAGTCAAAGACTCAAGGAAGAAACGAATCCACAGGAACCATGGTCTCTTCTAGCCTAAGACCAGAAGAACTAGACAGTGTCACTCCAGCTTCCACTACCAAGCATTTTGACCAGGGACACCAAAGAATGTCCCTGTTTGAAAGGGAGAAAAATACGGCACAAAATTAAAATTCAAAACATGACAAGATTTTCTGGATTGAGTGAGACTAGAAGAACCCTCCCAGGACTATATCCTTAAAATATCCTTTTAACCTAGATGGAAAACCACTTCCACAGGTCAACTTTCAGCCAATAACAGACTGGATTATGTCCTACACGACATCACCCATGAGTGACCTGTCCCTTGAACAATTAACTATGAGACCAAACAGTCAACATTTACCCAAAAGCAAAGATGAGAAGACAAGGGGAGGAAAGAAAGCTAGATCAATAGAAAGTGAACAAAGAGAAGGAAGACAATGAAAACATTACCATATGTTGTCATAATGTGAAAACTGTAATCAACATCATAGAGAAATTTGAATGAGAACCTAATTCATCTACAATATTCTTTTTAAAAGAAAAGTAAATGTCACCAAGTCTTCAGAATGTCAAGGCAACACTTTTCCTACTCTCCTGTTGTCACCTTTATCTAGAACCACATCTTCAGTTTACTCTAATCTCTCTCCACCTGTCTTAATCCCAGGACTGGGGCTCTTGATAAGAAGTATTATCCGACTCACTCTGCATCCTTGAAGTCTGCTTTCTTCACTTAAAGAACCCCAGGGAGAGGCAGCAAGCTGAGCATATTAAATCCCTTCTCAGAGTCGGCTACATCTGTCTTATTACTCACATCTGAAAAACAAGTGGCGATTAGACAGCAGAGTGTGGGGAGGGGAGGGATGAATAAATAATTCAGGACTCTAACGAATGGATTCATTGGAGAGACGTGTACTCTTGCCTATTTGTACACCTGTATCTGTGTCCTGCTGGGGCACTATAGGGTCAGCACGGAACAGTTAACCACAAGGTTGGCATTTCAAACCCACCAGAAGCTCCTTGGAAGCCCTATACAGGGTTGCTTTGAGTTGGAACTGACTCAACGGCACTTCACAACATTTTTGTTGATAAACAGACCTGGTGGCAGCGGTTCAGCGGGTAGGCACTTGGCTGTTAACCAAAAGGTTGGCAGTTCGAACCTACACAGTGCCTCTGTTGGAAAAAGATCTGGTGATCTGAGATGACACTAAACCCCATGCTCTCAGTTCCAACACACAGTGACCCTATAGGACAGCATAGAGCTGGCCCACAGGGCTTCCAAGACTGTCATCTTTACAGGAAGTTGGTGCTGTGGGTAGACGTTGGACTGCTAATGACAAGTCCAGGAGTTCAAACCCATGAGCCGCTCATGAGCCCCATCTTTCCTCCGTGAAGTAGCTGGTGGGTTCAAACAGTCAACCTTTCAGATAGCAGCCCACTGCTTACCCACTGCCCCAGCAGGGTTCCTTCCTGTAGAGATGACAGCCTAGATAACCCTAAGAGGCAGATCTACTCTGTCACTTGGGGTCGTTATAATCGGAATCAATTCAGCAGCCCCACCAACAATAACTATTTTGAAAAGCACCTGAAATTCTCCTTACAGAAGACTAAACGTAAATAATCCAATTAAAGCTTTCTCTCCAGTCTCTCTGGAATAAAGGATGAAAACAAGCAATTGATAACTCATTTCAGGATATTTTAAGTGCATACAAATGCCTCTCAGCTAGTACCAAACACCACCCTCAGGATTATTATTACTTTTTAATTGTGGTAAAATATGGAGTCCTGGTGTGGCACTAGACTGCAAGGTTGGTTTGATGTGCAAGGTTGGAGGTTCAAACCTACCAGCCGCTCCTAGGAAACCCTATGAATCAGAACTGACTTGAAGGCACTTACCAACAACAACGTCATCTAAGATTTGGTGTGATGCTATAGGATAAGCACTGGACGGACTACTAGCCACATGGTTAATGGTTCAAATCCACCAGCTGCTCCTCAGAAACCCTATACAAGGTCTCTATGAATCAGAATGGACTCAATGGCACTTAACAACAGTGGCACCTAAGACTGACCAATTTTACCATTTGGCATCGGTGGCACTACCCACACTCAGCGTTGTGCACTCGCCACATTCTAGTTCCAGAAGTTTCTTCATCCCCGAAAGAAAACCATGTCCCCATTAAGAAGCCAATACCCATTTCTCCCTCCCAGAGCCCCTGGCAACCACTAAATGCTTTCTGTCTCTACGGATGTGCCATTAATCAAGGTTCATGTGGTATCAGCACGCGACTCTTTTTTATGGTTGTTTTGAAACTAATACTGTTCATTGTAGCATTAATCATGACAACCAGAGTGTGGAAACCTCCCAAATTTAATATGTGGTCTATATCCTGGTGTTGGCAGTTCAAGCTCACCAGCCGCTCCTCGGAACCCTATACAGGGTCGCTATGGGTCGGAACTGACTTGACAGCACTTCAGGACAGCAACATATATAATGGAAGATTGTTGTTAAGCACTGTCTAGTTTGTTCCAACTCAAAGTGGCCCTGTATAGGGTTTCCAAAGAGCAACTGGTGGGTTTGAACCTCTGACCTTGCAGTTCAAGCCAACCTTGTAGTCCAGTGCTTAATCCTACAGTGCCACACCAGAAGGTCCATTGTTAGTTTCAATAACTGTTTGCAAGTCTTTGGGGCATCTGACTAAACATGGAATTGATGAGTGAGTGAATCATGGGATTGCTAGGCACAAGGTCAGCAGTTCAAACTCACCAGTCACTCAGTGGGAGAACGATGTCTGCTCCCATAAGGACTAAGTTTCAGAAACCCTCCACAGGGTCACAAAGAGACAGAATCTACTCCGTGCTGCTGAGTGTAGTCATTCTGATTGTTGTTGTTAAGTGCTGTCGAATGGGTTCCAATGCATAGCAACCCTTGAACAGGGTTTCCAAGGCTGTAAATCTTTACAGGAGCAGAAAGCCTCATCTTTCTCCTGTGGAGCAGCTGGTAGTTTCGAACTGCTGACCTTGCGGTTCGCAGCCCAATTCGTAACCACTATGCTACCAGAGCTCCTTAGTCATTCAGATTAAGGACCCGTTTTAAGGAGCCGTTTGTCCAACTGTTTTGCACTGTGGTTGTTCCATGTTACACTGGAGTTTAATTTGATAACTATTACTAAATCACACAAGTGGCCAATTCGACATCACACACTGACAGCTGATGTCTCAGTCTAGTCAGATCTCAGCTCCGTGAACAACTCCTCAGACAGAACCAATGGTTGCCCAATGTACAACAGCTCCTGCCCCCTGGCCCCAGACACTTCTTCGATAACATTCTGTTCCATTGTTGCACAGCACCTGAATATCATCTGAAGTTCCACATTTATTCACTGTCCAGCTCCCTGTTTCTAGAAGGAGCACCCACCTTGTTCATCACCCTGTCTCCAAATGCCTGAAACAGCAGATGTTTCGAAAGAGACAGAGGAAGAGCCAGGCTTGGTGCCTCTTCATTTTCTTCCTTCATAAAGAAACAAAACAACCCTGGGCAACAGCCTGGCTACAACATAAACAACAACCTACACAACACCAGTTGTTCTGTAGACAGCTTTGGTTTCATTTGTGCACCCAGGATTCCGCCGTAGCAGCGATCTGTTGTCTTGGATTCTCGGGTGAAGAGAAAACCGCCTCCCTAAAGGTCCTTAGCTTTCTTTACGTTTCTGTCAGGCTTTGATTCCGTTTTGTTCTGTTTTCCAAACAAAAGCCTCCAAGTACTAACTTTACCTTCAAAGCAAAAGGTCAAGTTACCCTACATGCCTCTCCAATGTTTTCACTTTGATCAACCTTCTTGGGTCCTTTTTCACAAGGATCAGATCTTTGTTATGTGAATGAGACAGAAAGAAGAAGAAAGAGAAAACTGTTGAGCAGGACCCTTTCATAAAGGGGGAAGTCATTTTCTTAGGAAATGAAGAAGAAACTGTGGATCACAAAGGGTCACCTGCTGACTCAAAGCCATGAAACATGCTGGTGCAGAATCAGGGCTCCATCTCAGTTCCCAGGACTCATCCACCTCATCTCTAGGGCCCCTGCTCCATCCTCACACAGACCAGTGGCTGCAAAACAGCATGCCCACCACAACTTCTCATGACCCCCACATCAGAAGCTCTCAGAAGCACAGAACAAACACACACACACACAGATACCCAAAGTCGGACTCATGAAAACTTGAGTGGATTTGTAAATTGCATTTTATTTTGTGGAGTGTGTGTATGTGACGGAAAAATTATTTGAAAACATTAGCAGCATTGTAGGTCTCAAGGAGTCCTGGTGGCACAGGGTTTAAAAGTAGCGTAGTGGTTACAAATCAGGCTGTGAGCCGCAAGGTCAGCAGTTCGAAACTACCAGCGATTCCACGGAAGAAAGATGAGGCGGTCTGCTCCTGTAAAGATTTACAGCCTTGGAAACCCTGTGTAGGGTCGGTATGAGTCGGAACCGACTCCACGGCACACAACAACAACAACAACAACTAAAAGCTCAGTGATTCAAAGCTACCAGCTGCTCCGTGGTAGAAAGAGGTGGCTGTCTGCTTTCATAAAGTGAGTATTGCAACTTTTGGGGGGCAGTTCTACTCTGTCCTAAGGGTCACTGTGAGTTAGAATTAACTTGATGGCAGCAGAGTTTTCAGATACGTCAGGAGCCCTAGTGGCACAGTTAAGCACTCAGCTGCTAATGGGAAAGTCGGCAGCTGGAACTCCCCAGCCACTCCATGGAGAAAGGTGTGACAGTCTGCTTCCGTAAAGATGGCAGCCTTGGAAACCCCATGGGGCAGTTCTACCCTGTCCTCTGGGGTTGCTATAAAACAGAACCCCTCAGCGGCTATGGGTTTGGTTTGCATTTTTTTCTGGTTTCACATCTTACTGCTTGGCACAGGATGCTTCCGGTCTCAGAAGAGTCCATTTGACAAGATACCTGTGCCAACAATGGGCCCAAAAGGCTTTTCCCACATGAGCTACATATGAATTACTGTTCCCAGGATTTAACATGCATCTGTCTAGTTCTGACAGCCGGGGCATTTTAAACAATCACTATCATGCTACCTTAGGGGGTTCTGAGTGTGAACTGGGTGACATTTTACAGAGCAGATGATCAGTTTTCCACTCAGTAATTCAGACACATTTTGTTTTGTGTCATTGATTGCCATTCCTACAATGGAATATCACTTGTTCCACTGCCTCCCTGTGTCTTCCTGTTTCCTATTCCTCCTTCTTTCCTAATCCCTCTGAACTTTGTCTTTAGGCAAATGCTGACCTTTTGATCTCAAATGGTTAGGAGTACATAGCTCCCTGGTGTTACTATTATTTGGGGGTGGGAGGTGGGGATTAAACCACTGGGATGAGTTCACTTCCAGGCTGAAGAGTGAATGCTTCCTATATCCTTAACACTCTGATTCCCTCTCCTCTGATAGCATAGTGGTTACGAATTGGGCTGCGAGCCTCAAGGTCAGCAGTTGAAAACTACCAGCTGTTCCATGGGAGAAAGATGAGGCTTTCTGCTCCCATAATGATTTATAGCCTCAGAAACCCTATACAGAGACACTATGAGTTGGCACCAACTCCACGGCACATAACCACCACCTGGTCAGGTGGATGAGGGAAGAAAAAGCGAAAGTAATTCTAGACACATTTTATCTTCCTCCCTTCCACTGCACCAGCATCCTGGGCCCAGCAGAGCAGAGCAACTGGGGGTCCCTGCTTCTTAGCATATGGTGTTGTCATCCTTGACACCAACAGACTTGGCAAGACCCTCTGTTTGCTCTTTCTGGGCTATTCTGGGACAGGCAGCTACAGATGTCGGGTTTGACTAAGCAGATTACTCTCCAGTCCAGGTGCAACAGAACCGAGGTGCTCTGTGCCTGCTTGCTTGTTTCTGCATGTGTCTCAGCATCACACATGAGCACCTTCATGTGCCAAGTGCCAGGATGGAAGGGGGTGGCCAGGATGATCAGTACACCTGGGCTGCCACTTGGAGACTCACAAGGCTGAGCTACAGGACACGGTAAAATGTAAAATTATGTCACAACAAGGGGCCCTCATGCTGCAATGAGTACTGGGTCAAGTCCACCAGTTACTCCACAAGAGAAAGAAGGACGTGGAAGCCTGAGGAGCAGTTCTACTCTGTCCTGTAGGGTTGGTATGAATCAGAATTTACTCAATGTCAGTGGGTGGTGGTGTGGTGGGTGGTGGTACAACAGTTAAGCACCTGGCTGTTTGCCAAAAGGTTGGTGGTTCAAACCCACACAACCAACTCAACAGGAGAAAAGATCTGGAAATTTACTCTTATAAAGACGACAACCTAGAAAACCCTACAGTACATGGGACTTCTGTGCGTCAGAATTGACTCGACAGCACCTAATCACAACATAAAATGTGTCATTATAAGACTGAGATAATCCCATGTTAAATCTTACAGGGAGGTTTCCTGAGTCTTTCTATGTTGTAGTTGTTGTTATGTGCCATCGAGTCGGTTCCGACCCATAGCCACCCTGGATAGGGTTTCTGAGGCTGTAAATCTTTACAGGAGATGAAAGCCTCATCGTTCTCCTGTGGAACAAGCTGGTAGTTTCAAACTGCTGACCTTGAGGTTCGCAGCCCGACTCGTAACCACTACACTACCAGAGCTCCTTATAGATGTTTTTATTTTAAATCCGAAGTAAATCTGCTGCTATGTGGCATGAGTTGAGGGTGGGACAATGGGTTACCAAAAGGTTGGAGGCTACAGTCCACCCAGAAGCTCTGCGGAAGAAAGCCCTGGTCATCATTTCCGAAAGATCAGCCACTGACAACACAATTCTATTGACACATGTGGGGTCAACTTGGTGGCTAGAGTTTTTAAGGAAACCAAGGAACAGCACCGTATCACTTAGACTGGAAGGCCCGTGATCCGGACAAGGGAGCAGTTCAAGGCACATTCTGTCCTTTCATTCTCTATGAATCAGCTTCAGCAGGCTGTTCATGTTCAGAACTCAGCAGACACTTAGAGCTTTATGGGGGAAAGTCGGTGTGAAGTAACTCTACCAATGGGCTTGCTTTCCTAACAAGACTGCAATCTACCTGGAACTTGTGCAGGTAACGCCTGGTTAAAATGAACACACAGAGGAATACGAGAAGGGCAGAGTACTTAAAAGGCAAGCAGGGGAATGGAGCCTCCTCCTTGCTCAGGTGGTGGGGAAAGGATGAACCTGTACCAAGAACACCAAGTCCTTGTGTGTTCCCTACCTCTACTCTACTGCTTCTTCCCGTCCCCATCACGGGCGGCCAGTTAGTTTCTTGTTTGGCCCTGACCTGAGGGACCGTACGTACGACTCAGTAAGGTAGACTGGAGCAGGCAAGCTGTCACTGTAGTACACAACTGAAAATCTGATAGAAAATGTCCCCTGAAAAGTGGAATCACCCCTTATCGCTAAGACTGGCCAGAAAGCCTTGGGAAGCACTTATCTTCCGGTGGGGGAAGGGGGCTGTCTTATTCCAATCTCACTGTCAGCAGCAGTAAGCTCCCGCAGACCAAACAAGGTTCAAAGATGAGGCTCCTTTTCAAGTCACTGGTTTCTGGGGTGGTTGAGAGGGATTCCATCTGCTCACTGGAGTAGCTGGGGAGGGGGGAGTCTCCTTCAGGTTGTTAAAATCTCCCTTTTCGCACCTAGAGGTGAGAATTTAAAATGGAAAAACCCCTGGGAGAGGTGTTGAAATTCAAATGTCACTTTCTCAAAACTCCTTCTGTAGCATTAGGCTTCAAGAGCACAGGGAAAGACTAGAGAGAAGAAAGTAAAGGGAAGTGAGACAGGGAGAAGGAGAAAGGAGGGACAGACAGACAGACACACTATGAAATCAGGTTGGCACTTAGAGTCACAAGGAAGAATTGGATCTTCAATAGGACAAAGGAGAAAATGCTACAGGAGGGGGCACGGATGAAAATGGACTTCTCGACAACCTAGAAAGGAGTCCAGGCGTGGCACTGTGGGTTAATGCGCTGGATTGTAAGGTTGGCTTGAACCACAAGGTCGGTGGTTCAAACCCAACAGCCACTCCTTGGAAATCCTATGCAGAGTGACTATGAGTCAGAACCGACTGCACGGCACTTAACAAGAACGACACAGCCTAGAAAACCCTTGGAGGCAGTTCTCCTCAAAATCCGCTTGCCCCAATCCTAAAAGGCACCTTTGTGTGAATTAGAAAAGAAAGGCACTCCCCAGGGAATAGTGTCTGGTCCAGCACAGTGATCACCTAATTTCATGAAGATGAAGAATGTGAATGGTATCCCTAGCACTGTGCAGAGCACAACTGGAAGAGCCAAGTACACTGAGCATGCAACCCCAACAACAACGAGACTAGAAAGGAGGCATTGCCCCATTCAAGACTCTAGGTCTACAATGTTTTTATGAGCTACATGCAGTAACAGCTGTGTCCTAAGAAACTGGGGAGCTGAGAGGACCCTAGTTTCAGGAGTGGCTCCTTCAGTATGCACTGTGTGTAGTCAAACAGGATCCCACCCTTGAGAAGGGCTACACTTGGATGCAAAGCTCTGCTGTCCCCATCTTACAATTCTTGATCATTGTTTTTAACAAGTGAGCCTTCATTTTCATTGGCACTGGGGCCCTTCAAACGATGTAGGCAGTCCTGCCTAGTTCCAGATGGATTTCTCCCTGGTTTGGTTGAATCCCAAGGACAATTCTAATTAATGGGTCCTACACAGGTGAACAGTGTCCTGGTGTGGCCCCATGGGTTAATGTGCCAGACTGCAAAACCATTTGACTTGCAAGTCAGTGGTTCAAGCTCACCAGCTGCTCCTCAGAAACCCTATACAGGGTTGCTATGGGTCAGAACCGACTCGACTGCACTTGATAAAAACAGTAACAACATACAGGTGAACAGGAAAGGTTCAAAATGGATAATCAGATAAAATTTAAAAAGACTTTTCTCATTTGGGGGTACAGACTTGAGATAGGCAAGCATTTGGGGTCAGTTTCAGACTCATGATGTGTCCTTGACCAAAAGGCAAGTACACACAATGTAAAGTCATATTTTGTGTGGGATCAGTTGGCTTCTCTTCCAAGGAAAGAAAATTGATAAAAGGAATAAAATAGACAAAAAGGTCAAACCGGCTTCCTAGGGAACAGAAGAACACAGCTTGGAGGGGAAAAAAAAAGTTTACTCAACTTTTTCAATGATAGCAAAATGACCCTTTGACACTTCTTGGAAAAGATGTGACAATATTTTCAATGCTGTAAGACAGAATGGTCCCCAGACATTTCAGAACAGAAGCCTTGATAATGGGCATATGC
Source organism: Chrysochloris asiatica (assembly GCF_000296735.1). Taxonomy (NCBI): domain Eukaryota; kingdom Metazoa; phylum Chordata; class Mammalia; order Afrosoricida; family Chrysochloridae; genus Chrysochloris; species Chrysochloris asiatica. Next base: position 9,665,216 of record NW_006408574.1, read on the forward strand.
AAAATAAACAAAACAAAAAACCCAACAGAGGTCACTCACTAGGAACCTTGATCTTTTTGCACGTAAAAAATAAATAAATAAATAACTGTAAAGAAGATATAATATCCTGAAAATCTATGGGTGTTTGTCTAGACGCTTCGTAACTTGGGCATTTTCATCTGGTGCACAGTCCTTTTGAGTTATCAATGTCTCCAAACAAAGCTAAGGATAAAAGACAAAGAGATTGTTCTCTGATGTAGGGACTGCACAGAATTACCAACGAGCCTGAAGTCAGGCTTCTTTCCTAGGGACAAGGAAAAGGAAATGGACCCAGGCTTTAGTTGTTGTTGTTGTTGTTGTTGTTAAGTACCATGGAGTTGGTTCCAACTCACAGTGACCTTGCACAGGGTTTCTGAGTCTGTAAATTTTTAAGGGAGCAGAAAGCTTCATCTTTCTCCCGTGGCTGGTAGTTTTGAACTGCCAAGCTTGAGATTAGCAGCCCGATTCATAACCATTATGCTCCCCGAGCACCTTAGGCTTTAGTTGTTGTTGTGTGCCGTGGAGTCTGTTCCAACTCATAGCGACCCTGTACAGGGTTTCCGAGGCTGTACATCTTTACGGGAGCAGAAAGTCTCATCTTTCTCTCGCGGAGTGGCTGGTAGTTTCGAACTGCTGACCTGTAGGTTCACAGCCCGATTCATAACCACTACGCTACCAAAGCCCACTAATTTCTCCAACCCAGGAACTGGCCTATAGGTCTTTAAGTTGATAGTGGTATTTCATTTGTACTTTTTATTTGCTTTGGTTCTTTTGACAATTAACAAGAAGAAACCATACATACACAAGATAAACAAAGCATGACGGAGCACCAACAGACATAACTGTGCTCTGGGGTCAGAAACCATCCCTTTTGAGTGGAAAGTAGCTAATGGGACTGGAAGAAATGAGCAAGTAAGAGAGCTGAACACAAGACTTCAAAGAATGACTTGAGAAGACAAAGTGAAGCATTATAATGAAATATGCAAAGATCTGGAGTTAGACAACCAGGAAGGGAGGACACACCGAGAATTTCTGAAGCTGAATGAACTGAAGAGAAAATTCAAGACTCAACTTGCAGCATTGAAGAATTCTAGGGTCAAAATACTGGATAATGCAAAAAGCATGGAAGATGGAAGGAATTCACAGAATCATTGTACCGAAAAGAAATGGTTGACATTCAAACCATCTGAGAAAGTAGCATATGATCAAGAACCAGTGATACTAAAGAGAGAAGTCCAAGCTACATCGAAGGCATTGGGGGAAAACAGGACCTGGTGTGGCGCTGTGGGCTAATGCATCAGACTGAAAAGTCGTTTGAACTGCAAGGTCAGTGGTTCAAGCTCACCAGCTGCTCCTTGGAAACCCTATGCATACATACAGGGTTATAATCAACTCAATGGCACTTAACAACAACAACAGGAATTGACAAGATGTTTCAACAATTGGATGCAATGATATAAGTGTTCACTTGTCCATCCCAAGAAATTTTTTGAAGATTCACTTGTCCATCCCAAGATATTTTGAAGACAGCTACCCAGGCAATAGACTTCAAGAGATCCACATTTGTGTTCATTCAGAAAAAAAGGTGATCCAACAGAATGTGGGAAATATCGCATGACATCATTACTTAATATCACACACAAGTAAAATTTTGCTGAAGACGATGTTAGAATTATTGCGGCAAGCTGGATTCAGAAGAGACGATCATTGTTGACATCAGATGGATCTTGGTTGAAAGCAGAGGATACCAAAAAGAGGTTTTACATGTGCTGTGCATACTATGCAGAAGTATTAGACTGTGTGAATCATAACAAATCATGGATAATATTGTGAAGAAGGGGAATTCCACATCACTTAATTGTGCTCATGAGGAACCTGCACACAGACCAAGAGCCAGTTGTTGGAACAAAACCAAGGGATAATGAACAGTTTAAAATCAGAAAAGCTGTGTACCAGGGTTGCATTCTTTCACCATACTTATTCAGTTTGTATGCTGAGCACATACTCAGAGGATCTGGATTCTATGAAGAAGAACATTCCATCAGGATGGGAGGAAGAATCAACTTCACTTACTTAAAGTAAAAAGATTGTAAACCCTACTATTCAGGAGTTGTGGTGTGGTGCTGTAGGATAACCACTGGACCACAAAGTCAGTTTGAACCGCAAAGTCGGTTGGTGAAACTCACCAGCTGCTCCTCAGAAACACTGCACAGGATTGCTATGAGTCAGAACTGACTCCATACCACTCAACAACAACACTTAAGATCAAAGACCACAGCCTTCCATAAGGATTACATCCAACATAAAGAAAACAAAAATCCTCACCACTAGACCAATATGCAACATCATGATAAATGGAGAAAAGATCACAATTTATCTAGGGTTTCATTTTATTGGGACCCATAATCAATGCACTTGGAAGCAGAAGTCAAGCAATCAAGTGACTTACTGCATTGTGCAAATCTTCCGAAAAAGACCTCTTTTTAAATGTAAAAAGGCAAAGATGTCAGTACAAGGACTAAATTGTCCCTGACCCAAGCCATATTTTTAATTGCCTTGTATGCATGTGAATGCTGGACAACCAATTAAAAAGTCTGAAAAAAAAAAAAAATAGATGCCTTTGAATTATGTCAGGTGCCATCGAGTGGGAACCGACTCATAGTGACCCCATGCACAGCAGAACGAAACAATGTCCGATCCTGGGCCAACCTCACTACTGCTGCCACACTTGAAGCCATCAATGATGCCACCTGGCTGATCCATCTCGTTGGGGGTCTTCTTCTTTTTCTCTGACCCTCCATCTTAGACAGCATGACATCCTTCTCCAGTGACTGTTCTCTCTGGACAATGTGGCCAAAGTAAGAGAGACAAAGTTTAGCCATCTTGGCCTCTAAGAAGCACTCTGGTTGTACTTCTTCCAAAACAGATCTATTGGTTCTTTTGGCAGTCCATGGCACTTTTAGTATTCTCCTCCAACACCATAACTCAAA
>NW_006408574.1:9668834-9669452 GCF_000296735.1 Chrysochloris asiatica
ACCCAAAAACGTTCCCAGAATAAAAATCAGCATGCAGTTCTTTCCCAGAACCTCCCTGGGCATACAAAGATGTACGCTAGAATACATTGAATGAAAAATGAAATGGCCACAGCACATGTTACTCATTCCTCCTGATTTTCCAATGCTAAAGGCATCCTGATCTTTAAGGCGGCATAGGAACGCTGGAGAAGGTAGCAGGAACACTGGTCCTCCAAGTCGGCCCCACATTGATTCCACAGTTCTGGGCAGATATAGCACCTTTCCCAGACATCATTTCATTACCACAAGATGGAGATTGAATTACTGCGTTGCCTGCCCATACTAAGTACCCAGATTGTGAGAGTTCATGTGTGTGGAGAACTGTGTGTTCTTTGACCAAAGGGCTCCCCAGATGCAATTACACAGAAATCGCTGTGTTGACCCTGTGACTTAGCAAATGCTTTTTCAGTTGGAAAATAAAGGTCAGAACAGAAAAAAAGGCCCCATGACTTGACACCAGGTGTTCCTTGAGGTGACTGTAGGTTCCCTCTGTTGGTCTGTTTCTAATTGTTGAAGATGCTGTGTTAATGTGTTAGTTTTGGTTCTTTCTTCGTTTTGGATATGCACATTTATCACAAT
>NW_006408574.1:9669816-9705772 GCF_000296735.1 Chrysochloris asiatica
TGTTCTATCCCTTTTCAAAAGTGGCATATGAAAATCTCCCACTATAATTACAGCTTTATCTGTTATTTTCTTTAATTCTAGCAGGGTTTGCTTTATATATCTTGGTGCTCTTTCACTGGGGGTGTAGATATTTATTATGGTTATGTCGTCTTGCTCAATTGACCCTTTAATCATGAGAAAAAGTCCTTCTTTATCTCTTATGCTGGTTTTTGTCTTAAAGTTTACTTTATCAAAGATTAGTATTGCCACTCCTGCTTGTTATTTTATTGCAGTTAGCTTGATATATTTTTTTTCCATCCTTTAACGTTTAGTCTGTTTTTGTCTGTAAGGTGTGTCTCTTGCAGGCAGCATATTGAGGGGTTTTGTTTTCTTATCCATTCTGCCACTCTTCTTCACTGGTGCATTTAATCCATTGACATTCAGTGTAATTATCGATCGGTATGAATTAATTGCTGTCATGTTATTTTTTTTGTGGTGCTGCTCATTCCTTTGTTCTGCACGCCTTCTTGGGCTAAGTTTGTTTGTTTTGTGCTCTTTCTTGTCAGTTTCTTCATAGTTTTAATGTTTCCTTGTTCTGCTTGGAAGTTCATTTTCATGGTAAGTTGTGAAGTATTAACTTTCTTTGCAATTATCCTATAGTCTATTAACGTTTCCTTCCAATTAAGATAGTCTATTGTATTCTGAAATTTACCTGACCTCCTCACCACCTGGATCTCTGTTCATATATTTTTCCCTTCTTTGACACTGTTATTATTTTGATCTTCAGTTGACCTCCCAGCATCTTTGAATTTGTTGTAATTTTGGTCTGTTCTGGACTCTGCTATCTGTCGACTGAGTTCCAGATAGTGTTGCCATCTCTATCAATCTCTGCTTATTGTCTGTTCTTGTTAGTTTTCAGTCCAAAAAACTCCCTTTAGGATATTTTGAAGTGCTGGATTGGCTTTGACAAAATCTCTTAGCTTCTGTTTATCCTGGAATGTTTTGATTGCACCATCATATTTGATTGACAGTTTTGCTGAATAGACAATTCTTGGCTGGCAGTTGGTTTTTTTTTTTGTTGTTTTTTTTTTCTTTTTTCTTTTAGGGTTTTATATATGTCTCCCCATTGCCTTCTTGTCTGCATGGTTTCTGCTGAGAAGTCAGAGCTTAATCTGATTTGCTTACCTTTGTAAGTATAACATCTCTTTTCCCTGGCTGCTTTTAGGATTCTTTCCTTGTCTTTGATTTTGAAGAGCTTGAGTATGATATGTCGTGGTGATTTTCTTTTAGGGGTCTATACTTCTGGGGTATAGAGCCAAAACCAGCTATCACTCTATATAGAGCCAACACCAGCTATCACAGCTATTTGGATTCTTGAATGTTTATCTTCTCATCCTTCAAGATGTTAGGGAAATTTTCTTCCAGTAGCACTTCAACTATCTCTTCTGTGGACTTCTGTGATTCTTCCGATCCAGAATGCCAATAAATCTTAAGTCATTCCTCATCATGTTATCCAGCATGAATCTCAGACTATCTTCAGATTTTTTTCATCCTTTTTTCTGCTTGCTCTTCTAGCTTAGCAGTATTGAGAGATTTGTCTTCCAGATCACTGGCTTCCATCTCTTTAATTTTACTCCTGTGCCCTTTCAGTGTATGGTCCATTTCTGATATTTTATTATTAATCATCTGGACCTCTTTTTTCAGGTTTTGAATTGTTTCCAATACTATATTTCTCTTATTTGATTGCTCCTGTAGCACTTTCCTTACTTCTTCCTTATTTTCCTCCACTCCTCTGTAAAGCATTTGAATTTGTTTCCATATCATTCTCCTGAATTCCTTCTCAAGCAGATCCAAAGCCTGCTCTTATTCTGGTGGAAAGTCTATGTCTGCCTGGAGCTTATTTGTCTCAGTTTCTCTTTTCTGTTTTTGGGCATGTGCTGATATCTTTTTTGTGTGTGTGCTTTTTCTTGGACATTCTCAGTAGTTAGGTGCATTTTCAATGAATAAATGAATGTCTTTTGCTGTGTTGTTAAGCTTACTGAGTGTCTCCTGGTGGATGTGATCTGGAGATTGGCTTCCCTTTTCACATGTAATACCTAGCAGCTGGTGTTGGCTCCTGTCCTGATAGTGGGATATTATGGGGTATGCTTGTAGCTTGGCTTTATGGCCACAATTGTGATCTCTTCTTAGGCAGCATAGAGAGAGAAAGATCCCACCCCCAGGAAAAAAAGTATGATCAAAAGGACTAAAAACAGAAACAATATAAAAGTAGAGACAAAAACCACTACTCAAAAACAAAAATAAAACCATAGCCGATGGACCAGTAGCCTTTGCTATGCAGGTCAGTGTGCATGCACAACAGAAACCTCCAGTAATGGGTGGGGATGTCCACTTGCTCAGGTCCTTCCTCTAGTCACCACCATGGAGGTGCACAGATATTGAGAAATTAGTGGGAGAAAGATTGTGCACTATTTTTATCTCTGAAGGTCAGGTAAGTATCTGCATGTGCACAGCGTAATTCTCAAAGTAGCTGCATCCTTGTGTGTGAGTGATAGCTGATGTTGGCTCTTGCCTTTTATGTTGTTGCAGAGAGTTCATACGGTTTGTCCATATGGCTAGACCTGCTGTTTCTTGCTGGGTGGGCAGGAATAAAGGGTCCCACCCAGGTCAACTTTAGGGTTGGGCCCAGAGTCAGACATCATAAGCAGCCCGTGGGACCAATGGGGCTCTGCCTCTCTCTGCTGTGGGAAAACTGTGGGCTCAATGCAGGACCCTTTTGGGGATGTGCTCCCACCCGCCTGAAGGTGTCTGGGCTGGGAAGAGAGAGTGCAACAGGGAAGAAGAGGAAAGAAATGTGTAGAATCCCCCACACCTTTTTTTTTCAAATGCTGCTGAATGGTTTTTAGCTCTGGTAACATAGTGGTTACGAATCGGGCTTCGAACCACAAGGTCAGCAGTTCGAAACTAGCAGCTGCTCCGCAGGAGAAAGATGAGGCTTTTTGCTCCCATAAAGATTCACAGCCTTGGAAACCCTGTACAGGGTCGCTATGAGTTGAAACTGACTCCACGGCACACAATATATATATCACTGTATCAGTGTGGCTGTGGCCCCACCCTCTGATCTCAGCTAGGGTGGAGTGGCCACGGGGAAAGTTCCATGTCTGGATCAATTCCAAGATCACAGTATTTTCCTTTCTACAGTGGTTTTTCCACTGGTGGGTGCAGGAAACTGATACCCTCTACCTTATACTAGACCCAGCGCTCTGGAGCTTCTCCATGAAAGCACCTTCTCTGGTTTTCGTGCATCCCCCAAGTAGTCTGTCCTACCTGACTCTGCTTCTCCCACTCCCAAACCGTAAGTCTCCTTTACATTTTATTTTACATATTGTTGTTTGTTGTGTTCAAGTGTCATTTAGTGGTTGTGTGCCATGGAGTTGGTTCTGACTCACAGCGACCCTGCATAGGATTTCTGAGGAGTGGTTGGGCTTGACCTGCTGACCTTGTGGTTGGCAGTCCAGTGCCGATCCTGCAGCACAACATGTATGTGTATATAACAAGTTTTGTATCACAACCATTTTGAGTATACAATCCAATGACATTTATGCCTTCATCATGTTGTGCATCCATCAGCATGATCCCTTTTCAAATTAGTTTCATCACCCTAAACAGAATGGTGCTGTAGGATAAGCACTAGACTGCTAATACCAAGGGTATCAGTTCAAACCCACCAGCTGCCCCTTAGGAAACCCATACAGGGTCACTATGCGTTGGAATCGACTCACCAACACTCAACAGCAAAGGTAATGGTACTGTAGGATAAGCACTGAGCTGCCAATCTCAAGGTCAGCAGTTCAAACCCACCAGATGCTCTTTGGAAAGCAGGGTCATTATGAGTTGGAACAGACTCAACAGCAATGGCAACCACCACCACCAGAGAGAAGTTCAGTACTCTTTTAGCAATAACATCCCACCCATTGGGATCATATGAGATTTATGCCTGCCCTAGTTCATGCAGTCTAGTGTTTTCAAGTTCCATTCATGTTGTACTGCAGATCCGAACTTTATGTCTCTCGATGACTGAGTAATATTCTGTTGTATCTATGGACCACATTTTATTCATTCATTCATCTGTTTGTGGGTACTTATATGAGTTGTTTTGCCCTCTTGGCTACTGTGAATGATAAGGCCTGGTTTTCATCATCCAAACAATGCAAGGCAGAGATGAAATGAATATTGGTGTGGGATTAAGAAAACACTGGTCTGATCTCACCTATGTAACTTATTTGCTATGTGGCCTAGGTTTATCTTTATCTTCTCTGAGTCTCAGTTTTACACCTAAAAAAAATTGGATAACAGAATAGTAACTATATTGCTTACCTCTTCATGGTGTAAAGTACACAAGTTGTCATTCTTGCTACTATTAGACTGATTCAGTACTTGGAATATATTCACGTCACTATAATCCTTAAATATCATCAGGTTAATACAGACCTAGATGGTCCATTTCTGCAAAGTGTTAACAATGCACAAAGGAGAAACTTATTCTAGAATCGACACCACCTTAGTCTACCTAGGGACATGACTGGTACATTGTGTAATATTGGAACAAAATGTATGACACTCACTCTTGCTTATGTCTCAATTACACTTCCTTTATATGCCCCAAATTAGAAAAATTCTAGCTGTTACCAAACATGGAATATGATGCTACAATTTAACCATGGTGGAAGAAACTTGAAGGATACATAACAAATTATACAAGAAGAGGAGGGAAATTCATTTGGTCTATTGGTGGAAGAAAACATAATATTATCGAAAACCAAATCCCACCACCAAGAATGGTTTACCCCAAAACTGAAGGCTGATTAAACATCTGGAAGTCTATTTATGTAACTTGACACACTAACAGAATAAGAACACCATGCAGAAGACTTCCTCAGCAGGAATCTTAAAATTCAACCCTAATTTCTGACTTAAAAACAAAATGGAAAAAAATAAAAATAAAAAATAAAAAAATAAAGAAAAACCCTACTAAAAATGGTGCTGTATTAAAAGCATATTCACTAAAATCAGAAGGAAGACCAATAAATACGCATTTCCTAGCATCTACCGCTAAGATGCAACTTAGTGACAAAGTCCTAAACGAAAGCAATTGCCCAATAATAAAATTATATTTTTATATAATAAAATGATAAATACTAGAAAGGAATTACGAGAAAATCAAAGAAAAAAAATTTTAAGGTAAGTAAATAGGTTCAATAGGCTGGTCGGACACAAAATCATCAGAGAAAAGTACCTTTGCTATGTTGTTGTTGTCAAGTGCAGTCAAATTGATTCCGACCCATAGTGACCCTGTATAGGGTTTCCAAGGAGAAGCTGGTGAACTTGAACCACCGACCTTGCAGTTCAAACGGCTTTGCAGTCTGGCGCATTAACCCACAGTGCCACACCTTTTTTACATGTTGTTGTTGTTAGGTGCCATCAAGACAGTTCGACTTGGTTGTGTGGTTGTGTGTGTGCTGTGTGGTGTATAGTGTGTGTATGGTGTGTTTGTGTAGTTTGTGTACATGGTATACATGTGCGGAGTGGGTTTGTAAAGTATGTGCATATGGTGTGCTTACAAGGTACATGTGTGAATTGGGGGGTGAGCAAGTGTGTGTATTGTGTGTGATTTGTGGCGGTACACATGTTTAGTATCGTGTATGTGTGGTATGTGGTGTGCATGTCTCTGTGTTCTGTGTTGTGTGTAGTGTTGTGGTCTGCATGTGTGCTGTGTATTTTGTAATATATGTGTGGTATGGTATGTCTGGTATATAGTATGTTGTGTGTGTGGGATGCATGTGTTTGTATGTGGTGTGGTGTGTGTGTGTGGTATATGGTATGTTGTGTGCACAATATGCATGTGTGTATAGGTTGTGTGTGTCTGTGTGTGTAAACATTGTAGAGTGGACTGTGTAAAAGTGAAATAAGTACATGAGGAACTCAGAACTTCACTGCAGGACGTGAAGAAACGTTTAAGAAACAGAGAAAACACCAAGAATCTGGATAGTCAGACTCCATTATGCGAATTGAATGCAAGTATAATAAAAAATCACAAAAATTTTTTTAGAAAACTTATTGTGATTGTGAAGCACATTATCATTAAAATAGATAGCCATAGGAATTCTGCCACAAACCTTTTGAATCCCTCTCAGATATTTTCTCAGTAGGAAAGGGGTAGGCCTTATTTAATGATGCTGGGAAAACTGACCATTTATTGAGAAAAAACAAGATTCCTACACCTTGTCTCATATATGAAAGTAAATTCTAGAAACAACAAAGACATAAAGGCAAAGGAAACATTACAAAAATATTAGAAGAAAACACCAGAGAATAGCCTTAAATATTGTCATCAAGAAAGTCTATGAAATAAGATAAATAAACACCCACAAATAGTAGAAGTGATTGATAGATATGACTACAAAAATTCAGAGCTTTAGAGATAAAACACACAAAATGTACACATTAGCTCCAGGTTTTCTTTGACTGTAACATTTTCTGTGCTGCCAATTTTATTGTCCGCAAAGAAAAAAATTGGGGGGGCTTATTATCTGGTTTAAGCAAGATCTACATCCCATTGGGTTCATCTCCTTCCTACACCAATAGCCATTGAGTTGGCTTTACTCAATGGCAATCTGGTGTGCATCGGAGTAGAACCGTGCTCTCTAGGGTTTCCAGTGGCTGTTTTTATGGAATGACATCACCAGATCTTTCTTCCAAGGTGACTCAGGGTGGACTCGAATTGCCAACCTTTCAGTCAGCAGCTGAACTTGGTGACCATTCAGTACTCACTTCTGGACCCTCTGCTTAGAGAAGATACAATTAAACAACACAAGAACGGAAATTACTTCAATTCTACTTCATTTTGAATTCCTCATATAAGGAAGTGACCCTCAAACTATGAAACTGGAAAGAGGCAATACAGGAAAAAACACCAAATGTGTCCCTATCCTGGCGCAGCGGAGCTTGGTGGTGTGGTGGTTAAAGCGTTTCACTGATAACTGAAAGGTCAGTGGTTCAAAGTCGCCAGCCACTCTATAGGAGAAAGGATGAGACCGTTGGCTTCCTTAAAGGTTGACCGTCTTGGAAACCTGCTGGGGCCATTCTACTCAGTCTATGAGAGGGCCTCCATGGGTTTGGTTTGAGTCCTGATCAGAGGAACGCTAACATCCAGCGAGCTGTCTTGAAAGATGTGTCTGAAGAATTACTTCCCACTTGCCATCAGCATACAAAGCAGAGAGGCCAGCCCACTAAGACAGAAACTGCTTCTTTTTGGGAAAACAGTTTGATTCTGGGAATTACCAAAGGGCAATGAATCCCAGCCCACCCCCTGTCCAAAGTCCAGAGCTGGCTGGGGTCCTGTCTCTTCCCAGAACTCCCCCAGGTTGTGAAAGAGTTCAGCCAGCCCTTCCTGAACCTAAGCCACCTCTGGGGATCTTCTAGAGTCTTCCTTGAATCACACGGACCCCAGCTACTATGCCAGCCACTCCACCCAGACAGCAAAGGGCGCATCACAGAGCCTGAACAAAAGACGGTTCAAAGCCAAGTACAATGGGTTGTTTTGCAAATGCTGTAATGTCTGCTTTATTTTCATACATTCCATCAAGATCTTCTCTTTTTATTTTAGCTCTTTTGAATCTTTTCAGATCAAACTGTCAGAATAAGACATTTTCATTCACTTCTCAAAAATTAATATCAAATATGTTTCTTCTATACACAGGCAGATAGCACGACCTATCATCAGAGACACCTTTGGATCGGTTTGAACTGTGAGCCTTTCAGCTAGTAACTGAGCACTTAACTGAGACACCCAGGGATTCCCCCTAAGATGCTTGAGAGATGAAACCCAGCCTTAACAAAATTATAAACTGCAATAAAGACAAGGAAGTGCAGATGGGATTCTAAGGGAGAAAAGCTATTAAGAATGTGCCACATAAAGAAAAAAAAAACTCTCACAGCATCAAAACTGAGGGAAAAGGGTTACTAGCAAAGAATAGATGGATCTGTGAACCTCAAGGTCAGCAGTTCGAAGCTACCAGCTGTTGCACGGGAAAAAGATGAGGTTTTAGGCTCCCATAAAGATTTACAGCCTCAGAAAGTCTATACAGGGTCGCTATGAGTCGAAACCAACTCCATGGCACATCACCACCACCACTATAATATTAAGAATAAAAAATTAAATGAACCAAGAGCTACTGAACTTTAATAGAAACATAAGGGTCCAACTGCTTTAAATCCAGTGGAGTCATCGTTTTTGGGTCAACAGGGGGAATAAATAAATGATCCTTGGAATTTATGAGAGGGCTTCAGAAAGTTCATGGGAAAATTCCATTCTCTTTCTCTCTCTTTTTTTTTTTTTCCATTCTCTCTTAATTCTATTTTTTTCTACAAACTTTTTGAAGACCTGTTGTATAAATTCAGAAAGCATTATGCTATGCCCATTTCTCAAAAAGGGTCCTTAAAAACTCTCAGCTGGTAGAGAAAGGAGCCCAAATGAAGAGCTCAAAAATGGAGAAGGGTAAGAATGAAAGGCCTGGAAGGGAGATGGTATGGGTTCTGAAACACAAACATTTTGATGAAAATAAAATGTCATTTATAAGCCTGTAAGCACTTAGAGTAGCTTTTGGAAATTGTTTTTGATTAGGAAATGCAACATGCAATAATAAGAGCAATTACTATTAAACCATAAGAGGGATCTAATGGTACAGGGCAGAGAAGCTGGAGAAAAGATGCTCTCATACTGATATCACAAGGGTGGATAAAGAGAGCTAGTCATATGTGATTTTGGTAATGTGAGAAAAATAAGCCTTAAAATATTTCAGTGTAAAATTAATATTAAGCAGTTCAAACCCACCAGCTGCTCCTTGGAAACCCTATACAGGGTCGCTATGAGTCAGAATTGACTTGACAGCATTTAACAACAGCACTGTAAGAACAGGATTCATGACGTCTTAATCTCAAAAGAAGAAAATGGAAACAAACACTTTCTATAGGAGGGACTTCACAAAAGCTTGTGAGAAACTTTCACTATCTTTTATATCCATTTTCCCCACAAACTTTTTTGAAGCACTCTCCTATGTGCCTAAAAATAAGGCTAATGTGACATGTTGTTGTTGTTAGGTGCCATCAAGACAGTTCGACTCACAGCGACCCTATGCACGACAGAAGGAAACACTGCCCAGTCTTGTGCTAACCTCACAATCATTGTTACATTTGAGTGCATTGCTGCTGCCACTGTGTCAGTCCATCTTGTTGGGATTCTTCCTTTTTTTTCAGACCCTCCACTTTCCCTCACATGATGTCCTTCTCCAGGGACTGGTCCCTCCTTATAATACGTCTAAAGCATAAGAGACAAAGATTCACCATCCTGGATTCTGAGGAGCATTCTGACTGTACTTCTTTCAATGCAGATTTGTTTATTCTTCTGGAAACTCATGGTACTTTTAAATATTCTCCTCCAACACCATAACACAAATGCATCAATTATTCTACGGCCTTCCTTATTCATTGTCCAACTTTCACCATGCATATGAGGCAATTGAAAATACCATGGTTTGGGCCAAGTGCACCTTAGTCCACAAACTGACATCTTTGCTCTTGAACACTTTAAAGAGGTCTTGTGCAGTATATATATATAGTTCATTGTTTCTTATTTTTGTCTCCTTTGTATTTTCCTGTATTTGCCAATTACAGAAATGCTTGGCATACTTGGTTTACAATGGCCAAGTCTAACCTTTATTTGTTGTTGTTGTTACGTACGTGTAGTCAGTTCTGAGTCATAGTGACCCTGCACAGGGTTTCTGAGGCTGTAAATCTTTATGGGAGCAGAAAACGTCATCTTTCTCCCACCGAATGGCTGGTAGTTTCCAGCTGCCCACCTTGAGGTTAGTAGCCTGATTTGTAACCACTACGCTACCAGAGCTCCTTACCTTTATAACCAGGGTCAAAATAATCAGCTCTGGACGGAAACCCAGGAGCTCCCAGAGTAAGGGTTTCATAGGTGCTGTTGTCATTCATTGTTAATGGAGACATCTGCATGACCTTACAATCACCTATGTGAGGCCACCAGAGGGGACATGGAGACAGAGGATGATCCGCAGGTGGTCAGCAGATGGAAGCTGAGAATGAGGATACTATCACAGTATCTTTTTCCTTTGTCTGGATCCCAGGGTTTTCTTTTTTTCCATTGTGTTTTGGAGTTTGAGGAGTTTGTTGCTTTGTTTATTTCATTTTGTTTGTTTGACTCTATATGACTTTTCCATTTAGACTTGAGGCATGAATCCAGGTCTGTTCATTGATTGAAGAATATCAGAAAAATAAGGATCTTTAGAAATCATGCATTATCTCACCCATGGAGAAAAAAAGACCTTAAGAGTGGTTTGTTCCTACCCACCCAATAGAATTCATTCCAATCATTGTACGGGATTAACAGAAATACTATAAAACTCATAGTTTCATGAAGCCTCGAGGGCCTCTGATAAGACGCAAATAAAAATGCCATGTGGACCAGGCAGGAACTTGCTGAACCAAGTAGATTTCTGAGATACCAACCAGCTCTCAAACTTAATGGTTGGGGGAGTTAATTGGCTACCTGGTTTTCCAGATTTTTGAGGACTCACCAGGTAGTGCCTTCCGGTCTCCTTCAGTTAACCCACTGGAAGCTGAGCTTTGGGACTCATTACTGGACCATTCCAAACCCCAGGACTATGGGCCTTCTGCTTACTGTTCCCCACAAGATGCGAGGATTATGCATGTGATATTTACGTATAAAAATCATTTAAAAATTCAAGTGGGAATGGGCCTATACACTTATTGAAGGTTGGACTCAATCTCACAGTGGCTAACGTCCTCGGTTGCTAGTTTGAACCCACCAGCTGCTCTGTGGGAGATAGAGGAGCCTGTCTGCTTCCGTAAAGACTGACAGCCTTGGAAACCCTATGGAGCAGTTCTGTCCTGTCCTGTAAGGTGGCTACCAGTTAAAGTTAACTCAATGGTATCCAACAACAGTAACAACACAGTGACACACACAGGTACTGGTGCTCTTGATATCAGCCATCACATTGGTCCCAGCTCATGGCAACCACACACATCAGAACTCAGTGCTGCTAAGTCCTTCACCATCCCCAAGGTCAGCTGCAGAATGAACCGTTGTAATCCACCGGGCTTTCATTGACTGGTTTTCAGAAATAGACCACTAGGCCTTTCTTCCTGCTCCATCGTCATCTGGAAGGTTCTCTGAAACCTCTTCAGTATCTTACCAGCACACTCCACTGACAGATGTGTGAAGGCTGCACATGGAATGCACTGGACAGGAGTTGAACCCAGATCTCACAAAGGGAAGGTGAGAATTCTACAACAGAACCACCATGGCCTCTCAGGTGTTAACGAAATGAAACATCTCAAGTGTCGTTTAAAAATATCCGTCAGACACTAGCTCCCCACTCCCACCTCCACCCCCACGCCCAAGAACATCAGAAAATTTTTCAGCTGCATGCCCACCTCCAGCCACGGCAAAGACTTTGAAATGAACCTGAGTTGGGGACAGCATGCTTTTCGGTCTGCAGTGCTGTTTCACGTAGCAATGAAGCCACTGCATTTCTGCAAAAGCCCTTTACAGCTGTTCTGCTATTTTGCTAAGTTCTTTTACGAAAGATTTCGGAATCGTTCTAAAACACCGCAATGATTTCAAACAAAAAACCAACCACAAGGATGGATACATAGCCTTCTCTAGTCTGAGGTTTAACTGAAAGCTCCCGTTTGAGCAGGTCAGTCCGGTGGGTGAGGGGCAGAGAAGCTGTTGGAATGTGTGCCCTGGACTGTGACATCGCTAACAGGATATGGGGGGAGAGTCCTATGGGAGAGTTCTACTCAGTCTTATAAAGTGCTGAGAGTCAAAATCAATTCCACGGCCCCAGGTTATAGCTTACAGAAAACACGTCTTGTTTTCCTTTTCTTTCTTCTCCCACTTCATTGTTGTTGTTGTGAAGTGTCGTTAATTCTATTCTGACCCATAGCAACCCTGTATAGGGTTACCAAGGAGCAGCTGGTGAGCTTGAACCACCAACCTTGCAGTTCAAACGACTCTACAGTCTGATGCATTAGCCCACAGCACCACACCAGGACACCCCACCTCACAAAGGAACCCCTAAAACAATCCAGAAATGTCCCAGGGGCAATACAGAGTAACAAGAATGAATGGTTGGTTTCCAAGGAGGAGTACAAGGATGGATTAGAATGAAGGTTTAAAAGGTGTTGTTGCAAATCCACCCAAAGCCTGGACATCCATTCCAACATTTGCTTCTCTGTCTCAGATCTCAGATATGGGCCTGTAAGAGGTCTGGATGGGTAGCTACAGTGTAAATGGGCAGGTTGAGGATGGTAGTGTTGTAACGTTGAGTCGGTTCCAATTCACAGTGACCCCTGGATAGGGTTTCCAACGTGGTCCATCTCTACAGGAGTAGAAAACATCATCTGTTTCCCATGGTGTGGCTGGTGGACTCGAACTGCTGACCTTGTGGTTAGCCGTCCAACACTTACCCCACTGAGTGACAAGCATCCTTTTAGAGAAGCATCAAAGTGCTAATCAAAGCTTCAGTGACCTGACAGATCAAGAAACCCAAAACCAGGCTCACCACCCACCACTACCAAGTAGATTCCAATTCGCAGTGGTCCTGTAGGACAGAGCAGAAGTGCCCCGTAGGGTCTCCGAGACTGAAAATCTTTATGAAACTGAACTACCTCCTCTTTCTCCCTTGGAGCAGCTGGTGGGTTCGAACTGTTCACCTTCCAGTTAACAATCCAATGCTTAACATACAGTGTCACCAGGATTCCTTCCAGCCAGATTGTTTCTTTATAAATCCTCTGGCTTTTCATTTTTTTAGGGAGAATCAGAAAGGAGCCCTTGTATTACAGTGGTTAAGCACTTGACTCTAATGGAAAGATTGGCAGCTTGAAACCACCTGTTGCTCCGTGGAAGAAAGATGTGGCAGTCTGCTCCCGTAAAGTTGATCTTGTGGTTCAGACTGACCTTGAGGTCAAATGCTTATTCTATGGTGCCAATGCAGAAATCCATGATTGCGTTTGGTGTTGTTGTTATTAGGTGTCATCAACTCGGTACCGACTCATAGCAACCTTATGCACAATAGAACAAATCACTGCCCGGTCCTGGGCCAACCTCACAATTATTGCCACGCTTGAGCCCATTGATGATGCCATTTTGCCAATCCATCTCGCTGGGGGTCTTCCTCTTCTTCTCTGACCCTCCACCTTACCAAACATGATATATTTCTCCAGTGACTGGTCCCTCCTGACAATATGTATGAAGTATGAGACCATGCAAATACGGTGTACAGGACTCTGAGACTGGGATTGGTGAGTTTTGCCATCCGCTAGGCTTTAAAGGAGCCATCTCAAAAGCAAAACCAGATGATCCCAGGACCATCAAGAAAGAAGAGCATGAATGGAGTGT
Source organism: Chrysochloris asiatica (assembly GCF_000296735.1). Classification (NCBI taxonomy): domain Eukaryota; kingdom Metazoa; phylum Chordata; class Mammalia; order Afrosoricida; family Chrysochloridae; genus Chrysochloris; species Chrysochloris asiatica. Next base: position 9,683,303 of record NW_006408574.1, read on the forward strand.
GAGATCCCTACCTAGAAATGCAGTGGCAGCAGAGGTGGTGGCAGAGATGGTGACATAGAGAGACAGAGCAACCTCAGACTTCAAGACCTGTGGACCCAGTAAAGCCAAGTGCCTACAGGCAGAAGGCAGACTTGCAGAATAGGCCCTCTAGGCATTTGCAGATGGACTGAAAGAGCTTTGCAACACTTGCCCAAGCAGGGCAGAGGCCAAGGGGCCACAAGACAAGAGTGAGGCATGGCTGCAGAGAAGAGGTGTTACTGACTGGAGGAATGCTGCATTCTGAGTTGGTTCTAATCCTAAATTGTACCCTGTTCGCTGCCCTACTAAACCCTGTAATTCTGAGTGTTGTTATGAGTTCTTTGTAGCCATTGTAATGGATTGCTGAGCCCAGATGTGAGGCAGAGAATGCTGTAGAAGGGAAGGATGGTGTCAGAAGAAGGTGAAAAAAGTTGTAGGGTGAAGACATGTTTGACCTCCGTTTCATAGAAATCAGCCTTGGGCTGATTTTGAGTTTGATTATCCTTCCTCCTTTGTTGCAGACCGTGTAAACCTGGTCAGAAGCTCGAGGCCCACAGGGCCCGAGTGTTGCAGGCTGCAGGCTCGGAGGAACAGATTCTAGCCACCTGGCAGTCATTGCAAATTGTTTTTCATCTTAGTGTTCAGTTATATTTATTAATTTCATACATGAAGCCCTTGATATTCACAATAAATGTAATATTTTCCTAAAAGCCAAGACTGTAAAATTCCAAACAGGCAAAGTTCTTCCCTCAGAGAATGCATTCAAAGCAAATTGGGTGGCTCCCCGGTCTCTGTTCCAAGGACAATAGGAATGCCCTCCCTAAAGCGTTTCCAGGTGCAGCCCATTCACCCAGGCACCTCTTTTCCTGAAGAACCTGGGCTAGGCAGCTGACACAATGGGAAGCCTCCCAGTCCTCCTTTTCCTCCCCCCATTTGAGGTTAGGTGCTAAAAGGCATGTTAATTAAGCTTGTGAGATTCGAACCTGCAAAGTATGATGTAAAGTTGCCTGAATGTCTGGAAAAGTAAGTACCTTGTCTTAGTCCCTCCTAGCTTTGTGTATAGTTCCTCCCCTAAATAAAACGGAGGCGCAGAACAAATCCAGGTGCATTACGACTGGCAAGGCATGCGTTACAGCATGCAGGGGGCTCAGTCTAGCATTGCAACCATATTGCCTGCTTAGCCAAGATGTTTACTATGCAGGATATTATGCCCTTCGTGGCTGAGATGTTTGCAATGCAGGATCTGTCTGATGCCAGTCCAGCATTCACTCTGGTTTTGGAGTGTCTCTTTGTCTCTCTCTTCGTCTCTTTCTGTGTATTCTTGCTATATCTTTACCGCCGCCAGGTATCCCCTCCTCATGAACCAAACACGTATGTCAAGACAGGTTCTCAGCACTCCTTGTAAAGCCAGAGGAAGTCAGACATGACCCCTGACCCAGCTTCTGCAGTAAGCTACTCATCTTCTGTCTTAGAGCTTATCATGATAATACTTATGTGCTTGAATATTTTCTGGAGATGATTTCACACAACTCAAGTTCCTCCAAGATGGGTTTTATGCTATGATTCACAACCACTGAAGGTTAGTCGATTGTGAAAAAAAGGTCCTGGATGGCACAGATGGTTAAAGGCTGAAGTACACAAGAGGTTGGTGGTTAGACCCACCCAGAAGAATCTCAAAAGAAAAGCCTGGTGATCTGCCCCTAAAAGGTCACAGCCTTGAGAACCACAGTGCACTTCGACTTCAAACACATGGGGCTGCCGTGCATCGCCAAGGACAGTAACTAACAAAAGCATGAAACACTTACTCATCAAGTTCACAAAGACCCAAATCACAAAGTTTTCACGTGGTGGGCAAATACGACTTCACAGGTAAACCCAGGGTCCCATCACAACTAAGTCAAAGCAGCTTCAAGTCCTCAACAACATTCGGACAACGATGGGTTAACTTTCAGTGGGGAACTTCTCTCTAAAACTTGTAAACCTTCTCCCCCCAAGCCCCCACCCCACCCCCTCTCCCTCTCTGGGTCTAAAGTACCCAGCTGCTCCATCTCTCCACATCAGCGTCTCTGCCACTATCTCAGGCATCACTGCTTCTCTGGATAGGGTCCGGCTTTCCGCTCTTCTCCCTTGATGGTCCCAGACCTCTGCTCCTAGACTGCAAAGTTAATCACTCCCCTCCTTGCTACAAAATGTCTACCTTTACATTTCCAACCCTCACAATCAGTCTTAATAACAATTATTCACTATTGTATCACAAGAGACCTATCTGCATTTCCTTTTATCAGCCCTGCCTAGACAGATTGGATACTACTCAGTGGAGATTCTACCTTCCTCCACGCCCTCTGGATCTAGGTTTGCTCTTGAAAGCTTGCAAGCCAGTCACTTCTTGCCTTTGTAGCCCCCCACTCCCCACTTTGGGTAGCCAATGTCAGGGACATTTTAAGTAGTCATTATTGAGCTAATAGGACTGGGTTCCCAGGAATAAAATGCATTCGCATGACAATTTTTCCTCTTTGTAACTCACCAGAAAGTCTAGCCAAGCATGAACCTTTTTTTTTTTTAAACATCTTGCTTATTACACAAATTTATGCACATGACAAAGAATTCAAAGAATTGGCTTTCTAGAGAAGAAGAGGGTACTTTTATCTTGGCATATGAGTGTGCTATTGCTATATTGGTTGTTTTGTTTCTTAGATATAAGTAGACTGGATTTTTTTTTTTTTAAGTACTCATGAGCAGCCTAACAAAACATGTTCATCATTCTATAGTTGCTGTACAACCTGAAAAACTGAAAGCCCATAATGGTAGTAGAATAACTCTTAAATCAAAGTATCTGCATTAGTCATAGGGCAGGATATGCACCTGCCAACCTTTACTACACAGGGTTATTGCTTTGTTTTAAGTTGGCCCCCGAAGTAAATCCCTTTTGTACAAATAACTGCCGGTCTCAAACCGGAAAGCAGCTTCACAGCTTTACAACTATTCCATTTGTGGGGCGTGCCTATTCCTCCAATAGCTGCCAAGCGACTCCCAGGGCATCTCGGTTTGCAACTATTTACAGAACTGATCCCCACCAGTGGGCTACCCGGTGCACAGGTGAGTGACATTCAGCTAAAGAGAGGGTACACCAAGCAGTCGTTCTCAACTTTATATGTTCCTGTTGCCCATGGTCACCTCCTCTTAGATCCAAAAGAAGATAACAGAAGATCTTAGAAGGGGACCAGAATTTTTATATGCATTGATTTTTTTTTTTAAAAAAATGAATTGAATCCAATGGTAATGGTGGAAAAAAAAAAAAGAAGTGGTGGTGGTGGTGGTAAAGGCCCTCGAAGCAAATCCCAACCAAAAGGAACCCGGAAAAGGGTTCCAAAAAGGGTTTTTTTTTGTTTTGTTTTGGTTTTATATTCTAGGAAGCAGAAAGCCTTATCCTTTTCCTGCATTCCGAATGACAAGCTACAGCTGCAGATCTTGTGGTTCATAGTCCACTGCTTATTCCATGGAGTCACCACCCTTCCAGACACAGCAGAACATACACCAGCTCAACAATTTCTGCATGTCCAATTCAGTGACCTTGATTATACTCTTCAAGTTGTGCAGCCATGCTTACCCTCCTTTCCAGATTGTTCCTCCTCCATTCACATAAACCCGCTGGCTGCCCTAGTCTTCCTGTCTAACCATCTGAGTTGCTGTTGTCAGTTTGAACTCCTATGGAAAGTTCTTAAAAGACCAGAATGCTCAAAAAACACATTTTTTATTCATGAAGTTAGACTCGTGTTGGTTTAAAAGACTTCATGGGATACGATCCTTTTAGTTGAAAGTTTAAAACTTAAAGGTGATCTCTGGGCAGAAGTTTTGGCGTTCCATCCAGCTTCTACAGATCCAGAAACTCTGGGTTCCATAAGAATTTTACATTCTGTTCTGCATGTCTCCCCTTATGGTCAGGATTCTTCTGTGGAATCTGTGATCAAAACATTCAGTAATGGTAGCTAGGACAAGAACTACAAAGAAGCATTCTGGGTTCTTCTAAGGCATTTACTAGCTACTGCACTTGGAGACTTAGTTGTGAAAGATCTCAAGCATCCATTCACAATCAGATACAATACTCAAAACGTCCAGTCATAACACAAGATAGCACCCCCGGGGTAACACATGGTGCGAAGCGAGGCTGTTGCTGTCTTTCCATGTGTTCTTTCAGACATAGCACACTTGTGTGACCCAGGTGACAGTACTCACGGCAGGAGCAGGATCAAGTCTCAAACATCAACAATGACCCGAAAGCAAAGACGAGAAAACAAGGGCTACAGGGAAACAAGAGTCCTGGTTCAACAAGAATACAATTAATGAATGTTGAATATGGTGAAATTAATGTCACTGGACAACTTGTGTAGAAATTGGTAAATGGGAACCTAACTGGCTGGTACAACAAGAATACAATTAATGAATGTTGAATATGGTGAAATTAATGTCACTGGACAACTTGTGTAGAAATTGGTAAATGGGAACCTAACTGGCTGGTACAACAAGAATACAATTAATGAATGTTGAATACGGTGAAATTAATGTCACTGGACAACTTGTGTAGAAATTGGTAAATAGGAATCTAACTTTTCCACAAAAGACAAGATTGATCATTTTTAAAAAGAGCTTAAGTTCTCAAATCAGACTTGATGCTTACCATGAGTCAATCTGGACTTCTATTGACCTTCTGTAGACAAGACAGAACTGCCCCCATTGAGTTGACTGGACTGTAAATGTTACAGGACAAGTTGCCAGGTCTTTTCTCTGGGATGCAGGGTGGATTTGAACTACCAACCTTCTGGTTACTGGCTGACTGCTTAAGCTTTGTGCCACCAGGGCCACTCAAATCAGACTTGTTGTTGTTATGTGCCATGGAGTCAGTTCCGACTCATAGTGACCCTGTACAGGGTTTCCAAGGCTGTAAATCTTTATGGGAGGAGAAAGCCTCATCTTTCTCCCACAGAACAGCTGGTAGTTTTGAACTGCTGACCCTGAGGTTAGCAGTCCGATTCATAACTGCTATGCTACCAGAGCTCAAGTCAGACTATCTGGATCTAAATCCTCACTCTACCAATGACTGCATTTCTCTCTGCCTCCTTTTCCTAATCTAAATCTATGGTATTTTGTTGTTTAGTGCTATTGAGTCAGTTCAGACTCACAGGAACCCTGAATAAGGGTTCTGAGGAACAGCTGGTGAGTTTGAACTACTGACCTTGTGGTTAGCAATCTAGTACTTATTCCACAACGCCACACCACTATGGTGTGGCACTGTGTGATAAGCAGTGGACCACAAGGTTGGTCTGAATTGCAAGATCGGCAGTTCAAATCCACCAGCCACTCCTTGAGAACCCTGTACAGGGTTGCTATGAGCTGGAACCAACTCAACAACACTAAACAACAACAACAACCTGATCCAGTTATTGGGAAGATATCACAAGGAAGAAAGAAATGACTGGGATGATGAAATTAATAAATACACATAAAGTATATAAAATTCCACCTGGCATATAGAGTTGATGTGTGGAAATCCACAACTTTTTCTCTGATTTGATGTTAGTTCACAAACCACCTCTTACAATGTAGGACAATGAATACTCACCACAGAAGTCACTTGGAGAATCTTACAGTAAAATCTGAGAGCTAAGTTTCAGGGTGGCAAGGTTTTGTTTTGCACTAAATTTCCACAAGGAGGGATCTCCAACCATTCCCAACCCCACTTCACCAGCATTCCTGTCTCTATATTCCTTCTAGCTGTCTAGTTCCTCCTTTCCCCAAAAACCATGGGGCTAGAGGCTTTACAAAACATACTGTTGCATGAGCCCCAGGCTGGTCAACAGTATAAGCCAGGAGACCCCAGAGAGGCAGGGTGGTTTCAGACCATGCTTTGGTTTCAGGTTGAAACAGCACCCACCCAAGTCACAGCTTGGCACTCTTCTCACCTGGGCTTTGGGATAGACATTCCTGGAATGTAGTTTGATTTTCTAAAAATGTAAATTGCTTCCTAAGCCCTTTATGGCTCATGTACCTCTAAGCAAACTCATCTCCTCCTGGAAATGCTTATGAGAGGACTGTGGAAGTCAGACTCTGCCACGTGGAGACTCAGCCGGATGTGCTCCTGTTGCTCATCTCTCTGCTGACTTACTTGCTCTAAACAGGTTTCCTCCTTTGAAAGACAGGAGGATCTGTTCAACTGCTGGGCAATCTCGTATGACTCTACTCTATCACTTGGCCCTTGTTTACATCATAAAGGTTTTCCGTTTCCCATTTTCTGATTATTTAGGAACTCCATCACTGAAGAGCCGCCATTGGGGTTCTTACTTGAATTAGAACTTCTTAGATTAAATAAACAAGTTTCTGTGGGGTCAAATCCAAATTTTGGTGACTCCATAGATCTTCTTAGCTAGCATACACTTCAATCAATAAGTAGAGTTCAGTTCCATTTCTAGTCCTCTGGTCTAGTCCTACTGTCAGCTACAAAGCCACTGTGATCTAGCTCGGTGAATGACATCTGCTTCCATTAGACAGCTTTAGACAGCTTCACTCAACCACAGAATTTTAGAGCTGAAACCAACTACAGAGGATGCTTGTTGTATGCCATCAAGTCACTTCCAACTCATAACAAGGTTGTATAGGGTTTCCAAGAGTGTCTGGTGGGTTTAAACTGCTGACCCTATGTCTACCAGTCCAGTACTTATCCTACACATAAAGGGTTACTATACAAGGTTGTAACTGACTCAAAGGCATTTCACAACAACAATCTAGCAACAATGTAATCAGTTTCTGTAATGCAATATAATGTCATGTCATCCATCTGTTGACATCTTCCAGTGTAGGTTAGATGCTGGACCTAATAACTTCTGAGTTATAAAAAGACCATAATAGACCCAAAGACACATGTAGGGGAAAAGTAACACCATATAAGGATTTCCCCACATCACAGAACACCAAAGATCCAAAGAATGCCAAGGGCTACTGACAAGGAAAGGAACATCATGGATTACATGTTGGGTTGTGAATGCCAAAGTCAGTAGTTTGAGACCACCAGTCCCTCTGTGGGAGAAAAATGAGATTTTCTGCTTCCATAAAAATTAACAGTCTTGGAAACTTCATACAGGGTCGTTACGAGTCGGAATCATCTCAACAGCCCCTAAGAACAACAGCTGAGTAGGGAGGGTTGTATGAGAAATGGTTGGTGCCACATTTTTTACAACGCTCGATTGCTAATGGAAAGGTTGGTGGTTCAACTCCACCGGCTGCTCCTCTGGAGGGAGACTTGGTAGTATGGCAAAACCTACAGGGCCGAGGTCACTAGACGTTGGAAATCAACTCACTGGGTGACCAGCTGCCTCCTGCAATTACTTCCTCTCCTGTTTACCATTTCTGCTTTCTGATTCCTTGTTAGCGGTCCTCTGTATTAAATCCTATTAAAATGACTGGGATGCTTCCAGTCTCTTACCTAGGCCCTGATGGATAGCGTTTCCTTGGACTGGAACTGGCTTGTTTGAGAATGAGTTACCTCAGGTTACAGACATTTGAACCACAAGGTCGGCAGTTCAAATCCACCAGTCACTCCTCTGAAACCCTATACAGGGTTGCTATGAGTCGGAACTAGCTCAATGGCACTTAACAACAACAGACATTATGAAGGAAATTTCTGGACTCAGAGAAAGAACCTAACCAGTGATTTTGAAATTCTTTTTTGCCAATTAAATCCCCTTTGCAAATACAGAGGGGCTTCAAAAATTTTGTGGAACAACCTTGTGAGATGAGACATTCCCACTAGAAAGGACAAGCAGAATGAAACAGCTACAGTGACAGAAGATACATCATCATTATGAATCTGACCTATACTCAGAGGGGTAGTTACTCTAAATACCAACAGAGAGGGAAAGAGTCTTCAAATCAAGTATCAATGCTATCCGCTCTGTGCACAGGGTAGATAGGGTTGGGCAACTTAGACATTGGCATCTAAAATGAGGGGACAATAAAGGCATGAAGTGACTGGCTTACAAGGTTTCAAGAGGGAGCTTAGTTAAGCGTGTAGGGGAAAAGAAAGAGTCCCCACTGAATAGTTATCATCTTGTCTAGATGGTTCTGGTGAAAGGAGATGGGGATAAGATTCGTAAGATTCAGTAGAGAATAACTGTTATCATGACTAATCGCGACTGTCACAATTGTAAAGGTAGAAGTTTTGTAACAAAAAAAAGGGGAGTGGTTAATCTTACAGTCCAGAAACAGAGGACCCTAGGACCATCAAGAGAGGAACACACAAATAGAATGTGGGACCTTATCCAGAGAAGCAGCAGCACCAGAGATGGAGGTAGAGATGAGGGCATGGAGGACTCTAGATTCATCAACTAAGAAGAGAAGGGCTAAGAACTGGTGTCCAGGAGCAGACTTGCAGAATGTGCCTTTTGGAGATGTAATTTATTATATATGCCTGAGTGGGTTTTTTTTGTTTGTGTGTTTTTTAAAAAAAAGCTAAAGTGGATAAAGAGAAATACTTTTAACTGATGGTATATGGAGGGGATTATAATCAATGTAATGAAACAAATTATATGAATTGTTGAATGTGAAACTGATGATGTGCCCTGTAAACTTTCACTCAATCCACAATAAAAACCTTAAATTAAAAAAAAAATTTTTTTTGTGGAAATATGGAATTGAAAGATAATGAAATTTTTCTGTGAGCTCTTATGACACACCCAAAACAATATGAAAGTAGAATTGTTCGAGCTTCAATAGGGGCATGAAGCTTAATGCCCACACTTTCTTGGCTTCCTCAGTCCACAGCTACTTCTACATACACTACATATCTCCTGTCCTATTCTTCTATGAAACCCTTGGGAGCAGTAGACCCCAGTCTGACAACCACTGGTCAAGAAAACTCAAGATCCTTCTAAGTCCCCTGATTCCATAACTATGTGATTTCTCTTGCATGGCCCCTAGGAGTTCATGGAGTTCTGTGGCCCCCTAACAATTCCAGCAACACAGAGGACTCCAGCTACATAATCCCTCGCTGTCCCATCAACAGATACGACTATAAAATAAAACAGCATCTGTAGTCTTTCTTAGCAACTTCCTACAAACCTATAATCACTTTTTAAAAAATTATTTATTTCAGTGCTGTAAATGTAAACTACACACTGGATTTTGTACAAAGAAGGTACCTAATTATCATTCCCTTAATAATGCTGAAATCATGCTATTTTAGATTATTGTTATTAGCAGTCATTAAGTTGACCTCCAACTCATGGTGACCCCATTGGGTTAAATAAAATATATTATTAATTTTTTTAAAAAGAAAAAGAAACCAAAAGATCCTTGTCAGCTAAGCTGAGGTGAGGCAGAGGAGAAGCAAGTATTACCACGACCTGGCATGAGTCGGAATCAAGTTGCTGGCAATGGGCTTAATGGGCCATTCTTGCTGTGAAGGGGCAGGTCAACATTTTTCATTATTATTCCTCTTCTTTCCGAGGTTTGTAACATGGCTATAAAAATCTGCTCTAGCTTAAAGTCTGGCATGAAAGTTCTTGGCTCCTGGCTATACTTTTTCTGTGAAGCTACTAAAAATGTGTTTAGCTACTTTAGAACTCAGAGAAGGCATTGAAAGCCCTGAATAAGGAAATCTGCTCTCAAATCCCCTCTATTTTGGCCCCCAGAAAAACTACTAAAGCTTCCTTTTCTTGAAAACTTTTTTTTCTTTTTCCTGGTCATTTGTTGGAAATCTAGGTTTATTCCTTGGGAGGCTTGAATAGAACCACGCCTTTGTGCTCCTCAAACTCCTTAAGTGTAAAAATGAGATTTTTATGTTCAAAATATCAAGATATTTTATATCAAAGGAGATTTTTCCTGTATTTTTCCAGCTTATGGTTTTATATTCCCTGATATGCTCAGAAGGGTTTCGTTGCTTTGCTGTCGTTGACAGTGTACACAGCAGAACGTGCACATACCAATTCAGTCATTTTGACTCCAGTGATACTGACTAGATTCGTCAAGTTGTTTAACAATTCTCATATTCCTGTGCCAAATGGTTCCGCCCCCATTAACATAAACTCATTGTCCCCTAGGTTTCCTACCTCATCTTTCGAGTTGCTGTTCATTTTTAAAAGAACACAATGCTTAAGGAGGCATTCTTTACTACTTGAACTAAACTCCTACATGGTTCTAAAAACAATTTCAGGGGTACTTTTGGTTAAACGGGTCTCGTGGCTTTTGAATTATGTTCAAAATGCTTGAACTTTACATCGAACACATATTTAGAACTTAACAGACTTTCTTTCATAGCTTCTCAACAACCTACCAAGGAGGTAAGTGATATAAGACTATTAATATGTACAACGAGGTTCACATTCAGTGTAGACTCAGCACCCAAATCCCAAAGTATCCTGAGGATTACCATGCTGTGGAGCATTAACGCCTTCCAAATAGAACTGGTATAAAGATGACCCTCTGGATTTCTTTTTCAAAATCGTTTTAAGCATCTGTAATTGATTGACTTGCATCCCCTCAAAATATGTGTTGTAAATCCTAACCTTTATGGTGTGGTGTGGTAGGATAAAGCAATGGACTTCAAAGTCACTTTGAACTGCAAGGTCGGTGGTTCAAACTCACCCGCTGCTACTCAGAAACTCTCTATCAGGGCACTATGAGTCAGAACAGACTCCACAGCATTAAATAACAACAACAACATGTATGTGGTTATAATCCCATCTGGATATGGGTTCTCTGTTATGTTAGTGACACAGGATTAGTGTAGGGTGTGTCTTGGTTAATCTCTTACAAGGTACAAAAAGAGCAGATTAGGCAAACAGAGGTAGGGAAGAGAGATGCCAAGACAAGTGAAGATGCCCAAGAGTAGAAGCTAAAAGAGACAAGGATCTTCCTCCGGAGCCAGCAGAGAGATAAACCTGCTCCTAAGGCCAGCATCCCGAGTCCTGGGGTAGCGCTGTGGGCTAATGCACTGGACTACCAAGTCAGTTTGAACCACAAGGTTGGTAGTTCAAGCTCACAAATCACTCCTTGGAAACCCTATGCAGGGTTGCTATGGGTCAGAACTGACTCAATGGCACTTCACAACAACAACAACAACACTACGAGAAAGTAAGTTTCTGTTTGTTAAAGTAACCCCCTTGTTGTATTTCTGTTATAGCAACTCTAGAGAACTAAGACACCATCTATCTAGATGCTCTCCACCAGGTAGCATCGTGGTTACAAGTCAAGCTGCTAACCTCAAGGCCAGAAGTTCTAATCTATCAACTGCTCTGCAGTAGACAGATGAGGCTTTCTGCTCCCGTAAAGATTTACAGCCTCGGAAACCATATGCAGGGTGGCTATGAGTTGGAACTGACGCCACAGCACACCACCACCACCACCAGGCTTCCCCAGTTGTTGGCCCACCCTGTCCTTCCCACATTCAGTCCTTCAACGCTGCTTTCCAATGGCACAGGCTGCCCACCACTGAATGCAGCATATCTTGGTGGTGTAGCGGGTTTGGTTCTAGACCAGCTCAATCAAGAGATGATCACAATCAAATGAGTCACAAGAACATTGTAGTTTTCCAGTGCCCAGAAAAGCTCTGTTCACCCTATATTGCAGATTGTCAAGTGTGCAATTACATGATGAGAAAATGCTTGGACTATCAAAAGGTGGCAAAAAACACAAAGTAAAGCACATGCTGTTGGGAAAACGGTGCCGATATATTACACAGGACTGCCACAAATCATCCATTTGTTATTAAAAAAAAAAAGGCGGTATCTGGGAAGCACAGTAAATGGGAGTGTGGCTATAGATCACACTACATTTCCCAGGCTCCCTTGCACCTAGATTAACCATGTCCCTCAATTTTAGCCAATAGGATGTCAACAGAAGGAACTTCCCCACTGTCAGACCACCCATGTGTGGACCTCTTTCTCATTGGCTCCTCATCTGGATTCCTGGAAACCTCGAAGGCAGTGAAGGCACAGGGTAACAGAATCTATGGCCCTGAGTGAACATGTGGAAAGCCACCAAGTTAGTAAGAAATACCTGCTTTTTGTGTGGTAAGCCACAGAAATCCAGGTCTGTTAAAACAATTTGTCTGCCTTGTTAAACGTCTCAGTGGTAGCTCTGTACCGGATTCATCCTCTAGTCTCATCCGTGGTGTGCAACACAACTCCACACATGGTAAATGTGCTACACAACTTGGCGCATGGTAGGGGTGGGACATGACTCCATGCACGGTTGTTGTTGTTAGGTGCCATAGAGTTGTTATTGATTCACAGCAACCATATGCACAACAGAAAGAAACACGGCCTGGTCCGACGCCAACCTTACCATCGTTGCTACATTGGAGCCCATCACTGTTGCCACTGTGCCAATTCAACTAGTTGGGGGTCTTCCTCTTTTTCTCTGACCCTCCACTCTACCAAATATGATGTCATCCTCCAGGGACTGATCTCTCCTGACAATATATCCAAAGTATGAGAGACGAAGCCTGGCCATCCTGGCTATACAAATTCCAACACAGATCGGTTTGTTCTTCTGACAGGCCATGGTACTTTCAATATTCTCTTCCAACATCCTAGTTCAAAGGCATCAAAATTCTTCTATGGTCTTCCTATTCACTGTCCAGCTTTCACATGCCTATGAGGCTATAGAAAATACCATGACTTGGGTTAGGAGCACTCAGGCTGACTTCTCTGCTCTTCAACACTTTAAAAAGGTCTTGTAAAGTAGATTTGCCTAATGAAATACATCGTTTGATTTCTTGACTGCTGCTTCTATGAATGTTGATGGTTGATCCAAGCAAAATGAAGGCTTTGATTGCTTCAGTCTTTTCTCCATTTATCATGATGTTATTTATTGGTCCTGTGGTGAGGATTTTTGTTTTCTTTACATTGAGATGGAACCCATACTGAAGGATGTGGTAGTTGCCCTTCATTAGTAAGTATTTTAAGTCCTCTTCGCTTTCAACAAGCAAGGTTGTATCATCTGCGTATCTCAGGTTGTTAAGTCTTCCTCCTACCCTGATGCAATGTTTTTCTTCATGTAATCCATCCTCTTGGATTATATGCTCAGCATACAGATTGAATAAATAGGTGTATACACAGTAAGTGTGTGTTATAATTCTATAAAAATAAAATTTTAATTATACAAAGCCTGTTGATTCTAACTTATGTCTATCCCAAATGTTTAAAAGTAGAACTGTGCTCCAAGACGTTTTCAATGACTAGCTTTACATAAAGAAGACCACCAGGACTTTCTCCCAAAGTGCATCTGGGATGGACTCAGACCTCCAATTGTTTCATTAAGCAGACTAGTACTAGTAGTGTGTGCCACCCACAGACTCAACATAATGGTTCCTATTTCCTTTTGAAGCTGTTATAAACAGTCCCCTTCCCCACCAACCATCACTAATAAAATGACTAACAGCAAATTGCTTTCTTTACCCTCCTATTTGAAGAAGTAAAAAAAGACAAAATATTCCTAGAAACCCCTGTAAATTAAGATCACAAAATAGAATGATTCATGCTTCCTCAAAGACACTTTGTGGGCATCATTAGCTAATAACCTAAATCTATAAACATTCAAAGGCAGAGAGCAGAGTCGGTATGGAAGTCCCAGACGAATACTTGAGTTCGTCTCTGGAAAGATTCTGAAAGCATTTGAGTATCTTAGGATAGGTTTGTGATCTGTGCACATCACAGCTGACATCTTGTCAAAACCACAGGAAGTAATTACCTCCCTAAGTATGAACACTGCGGGCAGCCATTTAAATACGCCATTGCTTATCCACACCAGTTTACTAACATTTTACTGTACAGAACAATGTGTGATAGGAGAAAAGCCTATATATCTTAGCAAGGTGCAGGCATCCAAATAAAATTTGTTCCTCTTCCAACTCCAAAAGAACAAAAAAGATAGGAAGAAAGAAAGAAAGGAAGGAAGGAAGGAAGGAAGGCAGAAAGAAAGAAGGAAAGAAGGAAAGAAGGAAGGAAGGAAGGAAGGAAGGAAGGAAGGAAGGAAGGAAGGAAGGAAGGAAGGAGAGAGAGAGAGAGAGAGAAAGAAAGAAAGAAAGAAAGATGGGAATGGGAGGGGGGAACAAAATGAGAAGTTGTTCTTCTCCCTCCTTTGAAATAAACTCTGAAAGAAATCTAATTCCTAAACTTTTCATCTTCATTTGAGATGGGGTGGGCATGAGATGAGGCCATTCGCTGAGGTCTTGAGGGAGAAGAATAAACCACCTAGTTGATGGGGTTATTAAGCTAACACCTTAGCAAACCGCAGGCATGCTACTCATTTATTACACAGAACCGAAATCTTCTGACAGTCCATGATTATGTGTTGAGAACTATAATGAATAACTCCGCATCAGAAGGATTTGCAAAACTTTGATCACTGTTCCAAGAGGCAGCAGGTCAAGATGAACCTTGAAATCTGATTCACATCACACCCATCCCCACCCTACCATTCCAAACATACTGCTTTCTAGCTCTCCATGTGGATGTGTTGAAAACATCATTTTGTCACACAGCCTAGAACGATTATAATAAACATTCGCATTCATGTTTGAAATAAGAGCTTTGTATGTCGTTTCCATGTTTGTGACACCTGGTTTTGTTCTGAAGCCATAGTCATGAAGTCACTTTTCAGGGACAGATGGTCTACTTGTTGTTGTTAAGTGCTATCAAGTCAGTTCTGACTCAGAGCAATGCTGTATAGAATTTCCTAGGAGTGGTTTGAACTGCTAACCTTGGAGTTCAAACCAACCTGTCAACCCAGTGCATCATCCTTAGTGCCACACCAGGTGATACTGTTGTCATTGTTAAGTGCTGTCAAGTCAGTTCCAACTCATAGCGACCCTGTATAGGGTTTCCTAGGAGCAACTGGTGAGCCTGAACCACTGACCTTGCAGTTCAAACTGACTTTGCAGTCCAGTGCATTCACCCACAGTGCCATATCAGGATTCGGCACCACACCAGGACTATACTAGAAGGCTTCAAAAAATTCATGGAAAATTTCCTTCACCTTTAAATTCCATCTTTCCACAAACTTTCTAAAGTCCCTTCATACTACATCAGGTAGGAAACTAGCTACAATTACTAGCTTGTTTGTGGCAAGCAGATTCCTGAATAGAATGACTGGTTTTCTCTCAATGTTTAATCAAAGGGCTGGTGGGTCAAACCCACCCAGCTGTACCATGGAAGAAAGGTATAGTCATCTGCTTCTGTAAAGATGTCAGCCAAGAACCCAGTGAAGCAGTAGTACTTTGTTACGCACAGGGTTGCCATGATTGTGAATCAACTCAGCCGCAACAAGTTTGGTTTATTTATTTTTTCTTTTTCTAATTTTTGTATTTTTCTGAAAGTGAACAGATTTTCAGACCTTGGTCAGAATTGGTAAGAACATCAGTGGAGATGTGTTTATACTGCCCCACACAGACATATTTTTTCTCTCATCTCCTTAGGTTTAACATACAAGGATGAGGGACCAGAAATTTGATTTGATGGACAAGAAATCATTGAGAATGAGAATAAAGCCTAGGACTGTGCTTTTATCAAGATGTTTGGTTCTGATCTATATGCCCCGGTGTATGTGTCTGTGTAGTATGAAAACACCACTTCCCAGTGGACCTGTTCAATAGAGCTAGGGAAGGAACACTGCTTTACTACATTCACGGCAGACCTCACTAATCAATCACATCCATTTTTTCCCCACCAAGGCTGATGGTCTAGAATCCTTACCACCACCCTCTAGGTGGTTTCTACCAGACTCATGAAATTCAAATAATAGGTGACGTCTAACTGCCAGCCTTAGAGCTGTATATTCTTGGTGATTGTTTGAAATGGGTAAGACTTAGACTTTATGTCATTCAACTTCCCCACTCTAAATCAACCAGTTGCCACCAAGATAATTCCATCTCAGAGAACCTCTGGGTGATGCAAACAGTTAACACACTTGGTTGCTAAACAAAAGGTTGGAGGTACTTTAGAAGCAAGGCCTGTGATGTATTTCCTAAAATCCAGTCATTGAACCTCTCTTGAGCTCAGTTCTACGCTGACACACACATGGGGGCCCCCATGCTACAGATACAGAAACTGAGAACTGCAGACCTTGCTGACTCACCCAAGGTCACAGGGTCAATCAACGGGGACTTCTCATTGAAATTTTTGAAAAACTGTTTGCTATTGTGGTGCTCTGGTAGTGTGGTGGTTACGAATCGGGCTGTGAACTGCAAGGGAATCAGGCTGCGAACCTTAAGGTCAGCAGTTTGAAACTACCGGCTGTTCTGCGGGAGAAAGTTGAGGCTTTCTGCTCCTGTAAAGATTTACAGCCTCGGAAACCCTGTGCAGTGTCGCTATGAGTCGGAACCGACTCCAGGGCACATAACCAACCATTGTGGTGCTGTAGGTTAATGCATTGGTCTGCAAAGTCTGAACCGCAGGGTTGGTGGTTCAAATTCACCAGCTGCTCCTTGGAAACCCTATACCAGGTTGCTATGGGGCAGAACCGACTCAACAGCACTTCGCAACAACAACATTCTTTGTTGGCATGATGTACACCATTCAAGATGCGCACAACAAGAACAGCAAGAGAAGACTTTCAGGAGTGTTCTGAAATCATAAAGCCAAACGGAACAGGGGACTCACCACAGGGAGAGGCACAGACATCCAGATAACTCTGCTGTGATAGCCATCCGAGAGGATTTGGTAGAGTCGCCCCATGCCCCAGTTGATTACATCAACAACTTCAGACTTCATTCCAGAACAAAGAGCAACACAGGGAGCCACCATTCAAGAGAGGAACTGGGTTCTATGCTGGACCATTCAGGGTCTGTGGTCATGCACACCATGGACCACATAATGCCACTCAGGGTCCATCACCTTCCACACTGTGGACCATACCATTCTGCTGTGGGTCCATCATCATCCACATCATGGACTACATGATGCAAATCAAGGTCCATCACCATCCACACTATAGACCACACCATTCCACACATGATCCGTGACCATCCACACCATGGATCACACCATTCCACACAGGGTCCATCACTATCCACACCATGGACCACACATTCCACTCTGGGTCCATCACTATCCACACTACAGACTACACCATTCCACTCTTGGTCCATCACTATCCACACTACAGACTACACCATTCCACTCTGGGTCCATCACTATCCACACTATAGACCATACCATTCCACTCTGGGTCCATCACTATTCACACTACAGACCACACCATCCCACACAGGATCCATCACCATCCACACCATGGATCACACCATTCCACACAGGGTCCATCACTATCCACATCATGGACCACACATTCCACTCTGGGTCCATCACTGTCCACACTACAGACCACACCATTCCACTCTGGGTCCATCACCATCCACACCATGGACCACACCTACCTCTAGGGAATCTGATGTAGTCACTCAGGCTCAGTTACCATTCCTACTCTGAGATCAAGACTTTGAGAGTCCAGCTTAATCAAGCTTACTCTGTTTTCTGAATTACTCTCATTAATTGTCATCAAGCCAACCAAACTCATGAGGACCTCACGTGCAATGGAATAAAACACTGCTTGGTCTTGTGCCATCCCCAAGATGCATTGCTAAGGAGACTGTTGTGATCCATAGGGTTTCCACTGGCAAATTTTTGGAAGTAGATCCCAAAACCGTTCTTCCTAATCTGTAATGGTCTAGAAGCTCCTCTGAAACCTGCCCACAATCATAGCAACTCACAAGCCTCCAGTGACAGATGGACGGTGCTGTGCATGAGGTTTGGGCTTAGAAGCGTGAAAAAGACACAGTTGATTTATATGTATGAGTAGCATTCAGATAGAATATAATTATGAAACCCTCAAAACCTCTAATCTCCCCTCCTTCCCAGCTTAGACACACAGGAATGCAATGCCAAAAATGTACAATCATTCCCCTTCTCTCTCTCTCTTCCTCCCTCTCTCACATACACACATACACGCACACACTTTCTATTCTTAGACTTCCCTTCCACTGACAGGAGCCTGTGGACGCTCTCTTCCCTTGATGTCCTTTAAATCTGAAGAAGTCCTGGTAGAAAAATGAATGCAAGGCAAGGATAGGGCACAGTAATAAGGAAAATGAGCCCCAGGGAAGGCCTACCCATGAGGCTTCACACAAGAGCAGCTGGGGAGGGGGTGGAAGTGGGTGAGGGAGACGTGGAGCCAGCAGCAGAGCTGTGAGGAAGAAGGGGGGAAAAAGGCAGAGCAGCCGAACGATGGTGGTTAAAATAGCTCGTGGTAACAGAGTGTTCTTTGTTACCACACACTGCTCTTTGTTACCACACATTACAGAGAGTTATAAACAACAGAAGCAGTCCGCACATCAGAGCGGTGCTTCGAGCTCCGGGATCTGGTGACCTAACAAGTTCCCGGGCTTCCTCCTCGTGGAGACTGGTTGCTGTTTCTGGAACATGGTGCTAGGAATCGAGGCCATTAATCTGTACATCTCACTCTATGTACAGGAACCTTCTAGAACAGCTGATACAGAGTTCCTCAAGGAAGCCTTTTGACTTCCCATTGATGAGAATCAGAGACCTGCATCCATTTGTGAGGAAAAGTGTCCATTAAAAAAAAAAAAAAGAGCCCATAGAAAATGATCTGATTTGGATTTAAACAAGCAGATACTCAACAGGAACAATCAAAGAGGGTGTGAGTGAAACACTGGAGGCACATCCTCTAAGTTTGTGCTCCGCCCTGAGGAGGCTCGCTTGGACACTCTCACCTTCTTCATTTGACCGCCATCTTTCATTTTCTAGCCAACCAACTTTCTCTTCCCCACCTCCCACATGTGGCCTCACATTCACAAACCACCTCAGACAAAATTCACTGAGTAGATAAAATGAAGTGAGATGATCCCCAGCTCTGTTTCTCTTCCTGAAATCCACCTCATAGCCAGTGGGTCTGCTCCTCAATTCAAGTCCGTCCAATGAGACCTTTTTCTCCTTGTCAAAATAAGTAATATTCTCCCCCGAGAAATCAACAGTGAATCTCCAATGGCCCAAGTCCTCTCTCAACTCCACTTGTCTTGATTTTTCCAGAATAATATCCATCTATCTACCATGAAGCCTTGGGGGCACACAGTAGGTTAAGCATTGGGCTGCTAAGTTAAAGATCAGTAGTTTGAACCCACCAACTTCTCCATGGGAGACAGATGTGACAGTTTGCTTCCATAAAGATGTATAGTGTGGGAAACGAAATGCTATGGAGTAGTTCTACTGTGTTCTCCAAGGTTGCTAAAAGTCAGAATCGACTCTACAGTAGTGGCTTTTATCTACATACCAAGGGATATTATTACTGATATCAGATAGATCTTGGTTGAAAGCAGATAATGCTAGAAAGAGATTGACTTGTGTTTTATTGACTATGCAAAGACATTTGACTGTGTGGATCACAATGAACTATGAATAACATTTTGAAGAATGAGAATTCCAGAACCGTTCATTGTACTTATGAGGAACCTGTCCATAGAAACAGAAGCAGTTGTTCAAACAGAACAAAGGGATGTTTCACAGTTTAAGATCAGGAAAGGCGTGAGGCAGGACTGTATCTTTTCATCATACTGACTCAATCATTATGCTGAGCAAATAATCTGAGAAGCTAAATTATATGAAGAACACCTATGATATGCCGATGATACCACTTTGTTTGCTGAAAGCCAGGAGCACTTGAAGCACATGCTGATAAAGATGGAAGAATGCAGCCTTCAGAATGGATTACAGCTCAATGTAAAGAAAACAAAAACATTCACAACTGGACCGTTAAATCATAACATGGTAAACGGAGGGAAAATTGAAGTTGTCAAGGATTTCATTTCACATGGATTCACAATCAGTGTTCATGGAAGCAGCAGTTAAGAAATCAAATGACTATTGTTTGGGGCAATTCTGCTAACAAAGTGTTAAACAACAAAATTGTCAGTTTGAGGATTAAAGTGTGCCTGGCCCGAGTCATGGTATTTTCAATCACCTCAGATGCATGTGAAAGTTGAACAATGAATAAGGAAGACTGGAGAAGAATTGATACTTTTGAATTATTGTTGTTGTTGTCATGTGCCGTGGAGTTGGATACGACCCATAGAGACCCTGTACAGGGTTTCCGAGGCTATAAATCTTTACGGGAGCAGAAAGCCTCATCTTTCACCTGTGGCGCAACTGGTAGTTTCGAACTGCTGACCTTGCAGTTCATAGCCCGATTCGTAACCACTACGTTACCAGAGCTCCTTTTTGAATAATTAGTGTTTGTGAAAAATACTGAAAGTGCCACCAACTTCCAGAAGAACAATCAAATCTATCTTGGAAGAAGTACAGTCAGAATACTACTTTAGAAGTAAGAATGGCAAGACTTTATGTCACATACTTTGTGCATGTTATCAGGAGGGGCCAGTCCCCGGAAAAGGATAGCATACTTGGTAATGCAGAGGGTCATAGAAAAAGGGGGGATACCATCAACAAGATAGAGGGGCACAGTGGCAGCAACAATGAGCTCAAACCTAACAATGAAAATGAAAATGTTCAGGGCCGAATTTTTAATCAGATCCAACTTGATAACACCTGTCTTCATTATCTTATTTATTTATTGCTGCTAGAACAGAAATGCTACAAGTCGATGGCTTAAACAAACAGAAATGTATTCTTTCACAGTTTGTTGTTACATGCTGTTGAGCCAGTTCTGACTCATAGTGACCCTGTAGAGGGTTGCAAGGAGCAGCTAGTAGGTTGGAACCACCAACCTTCAGTTAGTAATCCAGAGCCAGTCCTAGCTAGGGAAAGACATTCTATCTTTGTTGGCTCTGAGAAAAGCTCTTCAGCTTTTATAGGCTAAACATTCCTGGGAGATTTCCATGTGTCTTGGCATCAATCTTCCTCTGGATCTAGGAGCTTCACTGTACAGGGACCTCAGGCCCAAAGGATGCTTCCCTCCTGGCGCTTCTGTCTTGATGACAGTTGCTACCTTCTGTTTGGCTCACATCTCTCTCTTTTAATCTCATGTAAGATCAAAGGTGTTGCCGGCCACACCCCTGATTAACTCCCTTACATTGGATCATGGTTGGGGTGGGATTAATCTCAGTGTATCCCATCCTCAGTCCTATTATTGATTTAATACATCAGATCACATAACGGAGGATCATCCCCTAACTGCCAAACCGCTGAGAACCATGGTCTAACCAAGCTGACATACCTGAGGGGGGAAGCAACTCAATCCATGAAAACACCTAAGAATAACATCTATCCATCCATCTATCCATCTATCCATCCATCCATCCATCCATCCATCCATCCATCTATCTATCTATCTATCTATGGAGTCCTGCTGTGGCATTGTAGAATAAGCACTCAAACTCAAGGTCGCTTTGAACAGGGAGGTTAGTGGTTCAAACTCATCAGCCGCTCCTGGGAAATAGGATCACTAGCTAACTATTTATCTAACATCCATCTATCTGTGGAGTCCTGGTGTGGCACTACAGGATAATGTGCTACATCACAGTCAGTTTGAACTGTGAGGTCAGCAGTTCAAACCCACCAGCCACTCCCCAGAAACCCTATACTGGGTTGCTATGGGTTGGAATTGACTAGATGACACTTAACAGCAACAACAACACTGTCTATCTGGAGTCCTGGTGTGGTACTGTGCGTTAACGCGCGGGACTGCAAAGTTGGTTTGAACCACAAGGTCGGCGGTTCAAGTTCACCAGCCACTCCTTGGAAACCCTATATAGGGTCACTATAGATTGGAACTGACTCAACAACAACTATCTATCTCTCATATATCTATCTATCTATCTATCTATCTATCTATCTATCTATCTATCTATCTATCTATCTATCATCTATCTATCTACCTATCATCTATCTATCTACCTATCATCTATCTTATCTATCTTATCTATCTTATCTCTCTATCTATCTATCATCTATCTATCTATCTATCATCTGTCTATCTATCTATCTGTCTATCATCTATCTATCTATCTACCTATCATCTATCTACCTATCATCTATCTTATCTATCTATCTATCTATCTATCTATCTATCTATCTATCATCTATCTATCTATCATCTATCTATCTATCATCTATCGATCTATCTATCTATCGATCTATCTACCTATCATCTATCTACCTACCTATCTATCTATCTATCTATCATCTATCTATCATCTATCTACCTATCATCTATCTACCTATCTATCTATCATCTATCTATCTATCATCTATCTATCTATCTATCTATCTATCTATCTATCTATCTATCTATCTACCTACCTACCTATCTATCATCTATCTACCTATCTATCATCTATCTACCTATCTATCTATCTATCATCTATCTATCTATCATCTATCTACCTATCATCTATCTATCTATCTATCTATCTATCTATCTATCTATCTATCTATC
>NW_006408574.1:9706432-9707662 GCF_000296735.1 Chrysochloris asiatica
GGTCAGTGGTACAGGTCAGGCATCCTTATTATTACCTCTCCTCTGCAGAGATTCCGATGTTTACACCATATGCAGACTAGTTTTCCACAGACTACTGAGGAGCTTCCGCAGTACGTGCCTAGCAATGATCATAGTGGAGATTTTAAGCATCATGGAACGTGTTCACTACCCTCCCCTCAAATTCATGAACTTGGAAGAATCATATATGGATGAACCTCTTTTCCCTCACCTGCCACAGAGCCTTCAATTATATACATCCTTCACAGATGAACTGATAATGGAAGAATTTCTAGATGTGCTCTTCACACTGAATCAGGAAGGCAGGGACGTTTCCCTCCCCTCCTCCACACTCCCTACAAGCTCCCAGGACACTGCTCTCATACATTTAGAGTCAACGTAGAATGCTTTCACTGAATCAGTCTGTCCCTGAAAGCATGGCAGTTTCCAATGGAAGGAGAAAAG
This sequence comes from Chrysochloris asiatica, assembly GCF_000296735.1. Taxonomy (NCBI): domain Eukaryota; kingdom Metazoa; phylum Chordata; class Mammalia; order Afrosoricida; family Chrysochloridae; genus Chrysochloris; species Chrysochloris asiatica. The sequence goes on from NW_006408574.1 coordinate 9,706,895, forward strand.
CAATAATTATACTTGTTGGTAACCAATAACCTATGCTAAGTGGAGACAATGAAGAGAAAACTTAAAATATTGCTAATGGGTAAAAGCAATGAATAGGGTTACTATTGTGTGATTGGGGGCAGAAGAAGTGAATTTTTAAAATGTATCATCTGCTTTTCATCCCCTATTTAGGTCATGGACTCAATGTATTATTCCTTCCTAGTTATAGTGGCAACCCTGTATTTTCCTTTCAAGTGAAAGACTTGAATATATGCATATTCAAAAAATTTATAGACCCACTACTGAGTAAAGATGAATATATATATATATATAATTTTGAGAAGAAAAAGGAAAATGGACTCTAAAATGATATCCTTGTAAAGAAAAGAGGAAAACAATCAGCAATTTCCAGAAAGATCAAAAGCCTAACTCCACTGGTAAAAATACCCCCACATAAACCTTTTAGCTCCCAGGAACGGGCTGAAAATCCCCTGCCAGGAGGAAGAGCAAAAAACACAGGATGTGGGCTCTATCTTCATGGAGCTGAAGACACAATTGTAGTACAATCACATTAAAAATCAAAAGACAATAGGTTTCATGGGGGAAAAGTACAACAACATAGGATTCATTGATGTAAGCAAACCATTCATTGCACATCTAATCTGGGAAGGCACACACAGCATCTATTTCTCTACACGTGTCAAAGTCCAAGGTACAGCCCAAACCCAACCACTTCCTCCATGATGTCATCACTTCTCTGTGTCCTTCTCTCTCTCTGTCTCCCTCTCT
>NW_006408574.1:9712832-9713735 GCF_000296735.1 Chrysochloris asiatica
CTATCTATCTATCTATCTATCTATCTATCATCTATCTATCATCTATCTATCTATCTACCTACCTATCTATCATCTGTCTACCTATCTATCATCTATCTATCTATCTATCTATCTGTCATCTATCTATCTATCTATCTATCTATCTATCTATCATCTATCTACCTATCATCTATCTATCTATCTAGCTATCATCTATCTATCTATCTATCATCTATTTACCTATCATCTATCTATCTATCTATCTATCTATCTATCTATCTATCTATTATCTATCTATCTATCTGTCTATCTATCTATCTATCTATCTATCTATCATCTATCTACCTATCATCTATCTATCTATCTATCTATCTATCTATCTATCTATCTATCATCTATCTACTTCCTTCTTTGAATACATGGGTCATTAGGGGTAGGATTTACTTCCCTCAACCTCAGTCTATCCCCCAAGACCCAGCTGCAGGATCTTGACCTCTATAAACTTTTCCAGTCCCACCATAAGGCACCGAGCCATTCCTCCTCTGATCTATCAGAACATCTATTTGTTCTGATGTCAGCAATAATATCCCTTGGTACATAGATAGTGCATTACTGGAAGTCCTGTATTATAAGCAATGTGATGCTAACTACAGCTAACTTCAAGGTGAGCAGTTCAACCTCACCATCCCCTCCTCAGAAACCCTATATGGGTGGCTGTGTGTAGGAACCGATTCAGTAGCACTTAACAATAACAACAACCTTAATACAGCATCAGAAGCCTCCACAAAATGCTTATTACATTGGGTTGGAATGAATGAAATTTTAAATGGATCTTCTAGAAACTAAGCAATACCAATCAGTTCAACACAGGAAAGTGTAAACATGGGAATCTCTGGAGTGGAAGGTTAATGGAAGTATGAACAC
>NW_006408574.1:9716040-9749831 GCF_000296735.1 Chrysochloris asiatica
TATGCAGGGTCGCTAGGCGTCAGAACCGACTCCATGACACATCACCACCACCGCTGTCCTCTGACTTGTTAATAACCTAAACGTCCACGGTTGTCACATTTGCAGTGTTGTGGGGCTGTGAGAATGTATCATTCCATTAATCAAGGACACTGCACTAGAACACAATTATTACTGGTGAAAAAATTTTATCTCAAAAAGGAAATTCCTGAAAAATTTAATCTTCAATATAAATAAACATTTATTTTACATATCCATGGATATCTATTTGTAATGCACATGTGCCATTTGATCTACTACCTATATATAAGTTGTCCTTTTGGGCCAATGAGTGGATTTCAACTCATAGCAACCCTATCTGTCATAATAAAACAGTCGCATGCGGCTTCTACTTCATGGGTGGTCTTGAACCACCAATCTTTCGATTTAGTAGCCTACTGCCTCACCACTGTGCCACCAGGGTTCCCTGCATATGATATACATATATGTATATATGATACATGTATATGGAATCCTGGCATGGCACAGTATGATCAGCACTGGACTGGTGGGTCAACACAAAGTTGGTGGTTCAACCATAACAGCTGCTCCTTGGAAACCAGGGTTGCTATAAGTCGGAATTGACTCGACAGCACTTAACAACAACAACACAAAATTGGAGTCCTGGCACTATAGGATAACACTAGACTGCTAACCATAAGGTCAGCAGTTCAACCCCCCCAGCCACTCCTTGGAAATCCTATACAGGGTTTCCATGAGTTGAACTGACTTAAAGTGTCAATAACAACAATTTTTATTGTTATTTTATTGGCTCCCAGAGCCAAATATTTGGAACTAGCAACAATGGATAGCAAACAACTTGTGCCAGCTGAGCTTCCTTTCTACAAATAACGCAAAACCCACTGGTATTGAACAATAACAAGAATTTGCATATTCAGAGTTCTTTACATAAACGATCTCACAAATTCACACAACATACTAATGTGAGGGGAATGGAACTATGTTAATATTTTTAAGTTATTGAGGAAGAACATTGCTAAAATATAAAAAATACGTAAGCATGTTTAAAACATAAAAACCATGTTTGTGTTTAAAACCTAAAACTCTCAGTTGTCCTCACTACTATTGGTAAGCGCCATCAAGTCAGTTCTGACTCATAGCAATAATGTATATAGGGTTTTAGAAAGATTCAGGTGGGTTTGAACTGCCGACCTTGAGGTTAGCAGTGATTATCCTACAGCGCAGATAGTATAAATGGGAAAAAACAAAAATCCTCATTCCAGGGCATCAAAAAAAGAGTATTTCTTTACACTGAGGCCAAGTGACCTGTGCCACTACTCCTAGGTTCTTAGACTGAGGGGCTGTAATGTTAGGGTTCTGCGTCAACTCCACTAGGCCAGGATTTCCAGAAGGAGCTCTGGTAGTGTAGCGGTTACGAATCAGGCTGTGAACCGCAAGGTCAGCAGTTCGAAACTACCAGCTGTTCCGTGGGAGAAAGATGAGGCTTTCTGCTCCCGTAAAGATTTACAGCCTCGGACACCCTATACAGGGTCGCTATGGGTCGGAACCGACTCCATGGCACATTAACAACAACAACAACAGCAGTCTGGTAGCATAGCGGTTACAAATCAGGCTGCGAACCTTAAGATCAGCAGTTCGAAGCTACCAACCACTCCGCAGGAGAAAAATGAGGCTTTCTGCTCCCATAAAGATTTACAGCCTCGGAAACCCTGTACAGGGTTGCTATGAGTCGGAACTGACTCTACAGCATGTAACAACAACAACAACAAACAGTTGGGATGTGCTTATTCCCATGGTGATGAAACCTAATACAGGCATAGTTGGCTCTGTGATGAGCGGCGCTATGAGCAGCCAATCAGTTGATGGGATCTGCTCCCAATATAATGGGCATACAGTAGGGACTTTCTCTCGCACTTCTGCTGGGGACCTGAGATGCTACAATTGTAAGATAATAAACTTCTCTTTATCTATATACACATATATGTTTCACTGGTTTTGCTTCACTAGAAAACCTGGCCAACAACAGGAGCATTACATCTAACACAGTGCTTTCCTGCTCTGTCCTTCTCCCACTTGGGGGAATTGTCTGGGTTCACAGGGGCTTCAAGGTATGGATTTCTTATTCCCATACCACCTAGAGCAGCTTCTTGTCCCAGAAAGATAGTCTCAGTCCCTAAAGCCCCTGTTCCAGGCAGAGTTGTGAAATAGACACAGCATTTCCCTTCTAACAGGGGCCCAGAATGAGCCTCACCTTCTAGAAAACACTGGGCTTCTGCCCCCTCTTTAGAGTTAACGTCTAGTCTAGAATTCCAAGAAGATCCAAAACTGTGGCCTGTCTTAGTCCACACCTGATCTGCGTTTCAGATTCCTTCATATCAAAGATCTGACTCTGACTCAGCTCAAAGAAAGAAAACAAAAAAAGACAGTGAATTTGTAGCTTACCCTTTTTTAAAGCATCCTATGGTAGTGGAGTGGTTACGAATTGGGCTGTGTACCTCAGGGTCAGCAGTTCGAAACTACCAGCTGTTCCACAGAAGAAAGATGAGGCTTTCTGCTCCCGTAAAGATTTACAGCCTTGGAAACCCTGTGCAGGGTCGCTATGAATTGGAACAGATTCCATGGCACACAACAACAATGGATTAAATTGTACCACCTCCCACCCCCCAAAAAATGAATAAGTACTGAAGTCCTGACCTTTGTTCCTACAGATGTGATCCTGTTTAGAAACAGGGTTTGTTACTGCTGTGTTGATGAGGTCCTGATGGACTAGGAGAGAGGTTCACAGAAGGAAGGTCCCAAACCATAGAGAGCCTCTATATAGAATCCTTAATATTGAAAATCGATGCATGAATTTTTTCTTCAAGTCTTTCAGCTTGAGAAATGCTTATCATGCTCTTCCCCCTTTTGGCTAACTCCAATTCTTTACACATTTCATTCTAATATTTCACTTACTCTTCTCAAGCTGCCATTTGAAATTTTCTGTTCAACCCTTTTACTTCCTCATTTCCTCAATCTGCTTTAGACTCTCTGCTCTCAGGAGCAAGTTTCAGAGTCTCTTCTGACATGTGTTTTTGTTGTTTCATTCTTTGCTGTGTTTTCAATTATCTATTTTTGCTTTCTTCCTGTATGATGTTCTGAGTATCATCCCACAATTCTTCTGGTCTTTGTCCATCAGTGTCTAATGCATTAAAGCTGTTGGTGAAGCTCTCTAAATTCAGATGGGATATGTTCAGTGTCATGTTTTTACTCTCATGGAGTTGTTTTCATTTTCTTCAGCTTCTCCCTGAGCTTGCACATAAGCAATTGATGGTCTGTTCCACAGTTGGCCCTTGGCCTTTTTTTGACTCATGATATTGAGTTTTTCCACCATCTCTTCCCACAGATGTAGTCAATTTGATTCCTATTTATTCCATCTGGTAAGGTCTGCATGTATAGTCACCTTTCATGTTGTTAAAACAGGTATCTGCAATGAATAAATTGTTGGTTTTGCAACATTCTATCACGCAATTTCTAGCATCAATTCTATCACTGAATCCATTTTTCCCACCCACTACTGGTCCTTTTTGTTTACCACCTTCACAATCCAATCACCAGTAATTATCAGTGCATCTTGATTGCATGTTTGGTCAATTTCAGACTGAAGAAGTGGGTAGAATTGTTCAATTTCACCACCATGGCTTTAGTGGTTGGTGCATAAATTTGAATAATAGTAGTATTAACTGGTCTTCCTTGTAGGCATGTAGATACAATCCTATCACAGACAGCATTCACTGTACTTCAAGGTAGATCTTGAAATATTCTTTTTGACATTGGATGGGATGCCATTTCTCCTCAATTTGTCCTTCCCTGCATAGTCAATCATATGACTGTTGGATTCAAGATGGCCATTTCCGGTCCATTTCAGCTCACAAATACCTAAGATACACCAATCTTTATGCATTCCATCTCATTTTTGACAACTACCAATTTTCCTAGATTCATACTTTGTACATTCCACGTTCTGAATATTAATGGATGTTTGCAGCTGTTTCTTCTCATTTCAAGTTGTGTCCCATCAGCAAATGAAGATCCCAAAAGCTTTGTCCCATTCATGTTAGTACGGTCAACTCTAAGGAGGTAGCTCTTTCCCCATTATATTTTGAGCACCTTCCAACCTGAAGGGCTCATCTTCTGGCACTACATCAGACAATGTCCCATGGCTACTCATAAGGTTTTCAGTGGCTAGCCCTTTAGAAGTGGTCGGCCTCACCTTCTTCCTAGTCTGTCTTAGTCTGGAAGCTCTACTGAAATCTGTCCACCAAGGGTGACCCTGTTGCTATTTAAAATACTGGTGACATAGCTTCCAGAATCACAGAAACATGTAGGACACCACAGTACAACACACTGACAGATGAATGGTGGTCTATAGAGGTAGAATCTACCAATATCTATCACATGTTAAGTGCATCAGTCACTTCCAGACACAAGCCATATAACTGGGTACCACCTCACATTATGTCAAAAAAGACATTTAAACCGAATACTCCAGAAAAGTTAGATAGGCATCTTGGGGGGCAGTGAACTTGTGTTTGTGGTGGAGGATCAATTCAGAAAAGGAGGGGACATGTGAAGAAGGTCATCAGTGTCATTGAATTATTCATGTAGATATTGATGTATGTTCTGTTGTGCACACTGTCAACAGCAAAACACTATTTTAAAAAAGTAAATAAAACAAATCTGAGCACTTCTCAATTTCAAGAGAGGTACCAGCTGCTCCTTGGAAACCCTATACATGGTTGCTATAGGTCAGAATCAACTTGACAGCACTTAACAACAACAACAATGAATGAAAGGCTTTCATGATAAAGATCTAAACCAACTGCACAGTAGAATTTTCCTAATGAACAAGTAGAAGAAAATCATATATATATTTTTTAATCTCCAGATCTCTTGGTAGACTATCTTGAGAAGTTCTTTTAAGTGGCTGTTATGTTGTCTGGAACTCAAGAATCAGACCATGGACTGAGCTATTTTGTAAAGGAAGGGGCTAAGTCTAAGTACCTATGGCTTCTAAAATCTTCTCTGGGAACAACTTTGTCATCTCAAAGAATGATGAAAATTAGTTGGTTTTAAATCTGCTTAACTTCCAATAGTTATCTACTTATAATAAGGCTAAACTCAGCTGCACTTCAATCTGCCCACCCAGAAGGAAAAAGGAACTAGCACTTAGGAAGAGAGTTCCTACTAATTGGTTGACACTGTAGTTCCCTAGTACTTCTGCTAACCCTGCCAACAATTCCACAAGGTAAATATTATGATCTTCCTATTACAGGTAAGAAATTGATGCTCAGAGTTTTCCGGGTTCTACAGCCAGCAAATTAAGAAAGCAAGGAATCGATTCACCTGAATTTCATTCCTAATCTGAGTTCTTTATTTCCTCCACACACAATAGCTTAAAAAAAAAAAAAAAAAAAAGTTCTAATGATGCTAGGATAAACATAACTGCAACGTCAGCAGTTCAAACCCACCAGTCACTCTCAGAAATCCTCTGCAGGGTCGCTATGAGTTGGAACTGACTTGACGGCACACTACAACAACATTAGAAGGACTTCTCCATTGTGGTTTTTATCAAAACAGGAACACGTTCAAGTGCAAAACCAAGTAAGGAGGATATTTTTTAGATCAAACAAGGAAAAAGAACAAAGATACATTTGTTAGCCAAAGGATTAAATAGATGAATTTCTTTCTTTCTTTTTTAAATCACTGAATCACCAAGAGACTTACAGTCTGTGTTTCTACAGTGTGCTAAAATAGACAGATGATTTGTTGCTAATTACTCCACTTAGATGAAGGTAAATATGGGTTGGGGTTGGGTTTCCCCTCCCCCCCGTCAGTTGTGTTATAAAGACAGATTGAGTCACTTCTACACCTCGAACAAAAATAGTTTCCCCTGAAAGGTCATTTGTATTGTTAACTCAGACCAGAAACAAAGGGAACTCAGTCATCTCTAATTAACTGTAGAACTTTAAGTTCTCAAGGGCCCCTTTTAAGTTTTATAAAAGCAGGGAATTCCAGAGTGATGATGAAGTCCTTGTTCAATCTGTCAAGTATCTAAAGGACTAAATTCAAAATTAAAGTGGAGTATTGGGCAAATCTGCTGCAAAAGACCGCCTTAAAACCTTAAAAAGCAAAGATGTGACTTTGATGACTAAGATGCACCTAACCCAAGCCATGTTCTTTTCAATGACCTCATCTGCGTGTGAAAGCTAGGCCACGAAAAAGAAAGACTAAAGAAGAACTGATGTCTTTGATTTATGGTGTTGGCAAAGAATACTAAGTACCAAGGATTGTCCAAAAACAAATGTGTCTGCGAAGAACAACCAGAATGGCTCCTTAGAAGCATTGAGAACGGTGAGAGTTTGTACCTCTTACTTTTGGACCAGTCCTTGGAGAAGAACACCACCACGCTTGGTAAAGTGAAGGGTCAAGGAGCATGAGGAAGACACCCTCCACCCCCCCAATGAAACGGACTGACACAGCAAGGGGCTCAACATAAACGAGTGTGAAGATGGTATCGTGCACCCTGTTGTGTATACACAGAGAGGCTACGGGTCACAGCCAACTCAGCTACCATCTTTAATCTGAGATTACTCATACTGTGGACAATATCTTTCCTGAGTTAACTGTGACGTAAGCCACTCTTCTAAATCAGGTGGTAGTAGGGGTGACTGAGGGAAGAAGGAGAGGTAGGTTTGGGGTTAGAAAGATCTCACTCAGTCTGTAGGAACATCAGATCCAGGCTTTGAATGGGATCATTCCAGTTTTATCCCCTGCTGGGAATTTGCCTTTCCTCCCCAGAAATGAGTACAGTGAATTGGAATCTACATTTTCACAAAATCCCCAGATTTTAACAGCATGATACATGAGACCCACCTGGGGATCTAGCTGGATGTGAATTCTGATTCAGTCTATAGGGGTCACCTCTCAGCAGGACTCAAACCGAGTGACTTGGATTGCACATGAGTGTAGGCAAGAAGACAAAGGGAGAGCTGTAGCTAGAAAGAAAGCCATTCCCCGGGCCATGGGAGGACCTCCGTGTGCAGATTTTTCTTCCAAGTGTTCCTACGGGTATGTAGAGCCACATAGCTCCAGTCCACTGGGGTAGGGGGCTTCCCAAAGCCACTTGGGACCGAAGGCACTTCCACTGTAATTGTTGAAACCAAAGGAAAAATTCCTTCCAGGATCCAGAGCAAAAAGACATGGTACTTGCGTGAAGTTCTAGAAAGCCTGCCTTCCCTGTCTCTTGTCGCTCAACAGCTAAGCCTTCAGCTACGAAGCAAAAGTTTGGCAGTTTGAACCTACCCTGCAATTCCACAGGAGAAAGGTCTGATGATCCACTTCCAAAAAGATAAAATAAAATAATAATAATAAATAATGAGCCTTGACGCCAGAGATGGAGGCAGAGACGATGACGTGAAGCGATGGAGTGGCTGGGGACTCTAGACCCAGAAAGGGAGAGGGGCTGTATGCTGATGACTGGGGGGCAGGCTTGCAGGGTTTATCCTTTGCTTGGTTGATGATGCATGGAGGGGATTGTAACCATGGCAATGAAATGATATACGATAGGATGAATGTAAAGCTAATGTTCTCCCATGTAAACTATCACATAATTCACAATAAAACATTATTAATAATAATAATAACAAACCCTATTCCAGCTCACAGAGTCCTGATGTGGCTCTGTGGGTTAATGCGCTGGACTGCAAAGTCGGTGTGATGATCTTCAAGGTCGGCGGTTCAAGCACACCAGCTGCTCCTTGGAAACCCTATACAGGGTCGCTATGGGTTGGAACCAACTCGAAGCCACTTCACAACAACAACAACATTCCAACTGATACTAGCACTGCAGGACAGAGAAGAGACGCTCCATACAGATCCCAGGGTTGGTATCTTTACAGAAGCAGGCAGCCACAGCTTTCTCTTGTAAGCAGCTAGTGGGTTTGAACCTTTCAGTTGGTACAATGCTTCAACCACCGTGCCACCAGAATTCCTTCCCTATAGAAAACCCTATGGGGTGGTTCTCTTCTGTCACGTGAGTCATAATTGACTTGCCAGCAGCCAGTAGCACCGATAATAACCCCATAAGAAGCAGTCCCGGTGTGGCACTGTAGGATAAGCATTGGATCTCCAATCAGCAGGTCAAACCCACCAGCTGCTCCTCAGAAATCCTACACAGGGTTGCTATGAGTCAGAACCAACTGGACAGCACTTAACAAGAAGAAGGAACAGGAGAAACAAGGCCTACAGGAAACCATGGGCTTCAGGGTCACCTGGGGTAGCAGGGTGGGCCCACCTGATGCTCTTGCCACTTCCTCTTGGAGATCACCTGTAAACTACCTGATGCCCTTCAAAAACGGCAAGGTGGAGGGAGGTGACATCTTATACAACTCCTCTACCAGCTTCCTCCCTCACCTGGACCTCACAAAGATCTCAGGACTCAGTGGGTAATTCAAAGCAAGAGGTCAGGGGTTCTACTGGCATCACACCAAAACATGTTGTCAAGATAAAATATTTAAAGACAACCCCAGTGTGTGCATACTGCTGTTGAATGTGATAAAGCACTTTGTTCGAAGTCAGTGATAGGCCCTCGTTGTAGTCTATTATGATCTGAGTGGTGAGTTTCCTAAGAACTCATTAGTGTTGGGTTTACACCCACCCTCAGAGACACCAAGAAGGTCCACTACTCAGTGAAGGCAAAAAACAGTTATCTGAAATATCCAGTTTCCATGTATATGTGGGTCCATTTCTGGGATCTCTTCTGTTCTTTTGGTCTGCTTGGGTGTTTGCTATTTTATTCTTCTATCTTTATATATACTTGATGCAAGCCATGGTATTTTCAATACCCGCCTATTCATGTGAAAGTTGAATAAGGAAGACCATAGAAAAACGGATGCATTTGAGTGATGGTGTTGGAGGAGAATATTGGAAGTACCATGGGCTGCCAAAAGAACCAATAGATCTGTGTTGGAAGAAGTACAACCAGAGTGCTCCTTGCTGCCATCGAGTCGGTACCGACTCATAGCGACCCTATGCACAACAGAACGAAACACTGCCCGGTCCTGCAGTCAGACTTCGTCTCTCAGACTTCGTCTCACATACTTTGGGTATATTGTCATGAGGGACCAGTCACTGGAGAAGGATATCATGTTTGGTAAAGTGGAGGGTTGGATGGAGAAAAAGAGAAAGGCCCCTAATGAGATGGATTGGCACAGTGGCAGCATCAGTGGAGTCAAATGTAGCAATGATTATGAGGTTGGTGCAGGACTAGGCAGGGTTTCGTTCTGTTGTGCATAGGGTCGCTATGAGTCGGTACCGACTCAATGACACCTAACAACAACAACATATTTATGTATGTCAGTAATAGTTCACAATTTTTTTTTTTTTCACACTAACAAGACCCAAGGATTCTTAGTGTCCAGCTACCACTAGCAACTGCTCTGAAAGGGATCACATTAGAAGATCCTAGGCAGAGTGGGAGAAACATGTGGAACAAAACTCAAAATTATAAAGAAGACCAGGCTTACAGGTCAGACAGAGACTGGTGGGGCCCCCAAGACTATGGCTTTGAGTTTCCCTTCAAACCTGGAACCAAACCCCGGTGACTCGACTCTTAAACAAACAATAGACACTCTATGAACTTCTGGTGGAGCACTGTGGGCTCAGCACTGGACTGCTAACCACAAGGTCTGCAGTTCAAATCTACCAGCTTTTCCTCAGAAACCCTATACAGGGTCTCATGGAGTCAGAGACGATTCAGCGACACTTAACAACAATAACAAGGTGAACAGTAACAACTACAGAGGTACACATGCCTCAAGAATAATCAACTATTTGAGATCAAAAGGGCAGCGTCTGCCCAAGGACAAAATTAAGAAGGGCTGGGGAAGAAGGAGTGATGGAAACAGGACACGCAGGGCAGACAAGTGATGTGGCATTGTAGGGATTGCAATCCATGACATGAAACAAAATGTGGATGACTGGTTGAATGGAAAACTGATCTGCTCTGTAAACCTTCACCCAACTCATAATAAAATGTTAACAACAACAACAAACAACAAAAGACCCAAGGATTCTTTGACACAGTGGAATGCCGGGGTATTACAGACAGAGGATCTGGTGAAGTCGAGAAAAGAAAATGAACACAAATGTCCCGTCTCTCAGAATCAGATTTCTCTCTGGAGGTAAGGAAGAGTCTGGAAGAGGAAGATGCTCAACGAGATGGATTGGCACAGTGGCAGCAACAATGGACTCAGGAGAAGCTATGATTGTGAGGTTGGCACAGAACTAGGCAGGGTTTCGTTCTAGTGTGCATAGACTAGCTATGAGTTGGCACCGACTCGATGATACTTAACAACAACAACAACAAGCAAGAGTCTACTTTCAAGACTTTATCATACTCGCTCCCCTAAATCCTAATTCCTATCTGCCATTCTGATCAATGACTGCCCTTAAAAAAATCCCTGTCGCCTCATGGAGCCATGTCATTCCGTGACCTTGGAGATTCCTAATGAGATATCCCTCTGTAAAGCCAGAGTGGCTGGTAAGGGGCTGGGGATAATGAATGGGCCAGCAGAAGATGAATGAGACAGTAGGGACATCACTAACATTTTCTGTGAGCGAGATCGATCTGCTTTGTAACAGAAACACAATAAATCACTTCATCAACTAACCCTCACCCCCCAAAAAAGCAACCCATAAACTTGGCAGCAGAACCCAGAAAACAAATTATCCACAGAGATTAATTGGATATGAACTCAGGCCTCTGTTGGATTTCTGTCTTGCAACCACATAGAATGTCACTGTGCCTTAGAGCTAGTGGTATGGCTCTGAACCTAGCCTGGTGTCAGAGTTTTAGAAATGGTCTCTACCATCTCCTCCTACACAATCAGCTGTGGAAAGCTAGAACCTCTATAGTCACAGTCCTACCCTGTCACACACGAGGGTTAGAAGTGACTCAACAGCAACTGTGCTAGTGTTATTGTTGTCGTCATCTCTTGCTACACTATCGCCCTTCACCCTTTTAATTTCTCCTTATAGTAAAAAGCCCTGCGAAATATTGAGACATAATATTCCAGGGATCATGGTTCAAATATAGATCTGTCCAATGGATCCACTTCCCCTAGAAACTTACGCATCCATCTGTCTAAAATTCCATTCCCATTGTGTCAATTCCAACTCACAGCCACCCTATAAGACAGAGTAGAACTTCCCATAGGGTTTCCAAGGCTGTGATCTTTCTGGATACAGACAGTCTCTCATAAAATGTCAGTGCGGTCCTTCATGACCCATTCACTGAGAACCATATCAAAGAAATCAATGATGCCAAGCTACCATTAATAAATGCTTTGACCTGAAACTCTACAGAAGTATTCTGATCAAAAAGGGGAAAAGCAGAATTTCAAGTTGTTATGGAACCTTCAATTTCATTCTCACAGACTGCAGGTTTTTTGGATGAACCCCCAAAATACTATCCTGAGATAATCTTTAAACCTTAAATAAAAAATAATCCTTAATGTCTTCTTAAAACCAAACAATACTTCAACTAAATTGTAAAGAATGCTTGCCTTGAACGTTGTGCTCTCTTCAGATCTATCTCTATGGGATCAAAGTAACAATGTCAACTTGAAAGATTAAATGGGAAACATAGTGGGCAGAAAGTTCATGAAAAAGAGGGTTATAAGAGTTGAACAGCTCAGAGAATGTAATCAATGTCACTGAACTGTACATGTACAAACTGTTGAATTGGTGTCGCCATGTTCTACTGTATAGTCTCAATCACCCACAAAAACAAAATAAATTTCAAAGGAAAAGGAGCACAGTTCTACTCTGACACACATGGGGTCACCATGAATTTGAGTCAAGCAACATGGCTTCCCACAGCCTTCAAGGACAAACCGGTGACCAGCAGCATGGCTAACTGCAATGTTGGTGGCGTCCAATAGAGGGCAGCATGTGCAGTAGGGTGCTCAAGGTCAGCACAGGGCCAAGTCCAGTTCCCAGATGGGCTTTAACTTGTTCAGTTTCTATTCGTTTTTGTTTGCCAGAACACAATGCATTACAAATTACGAATAAAAATGTGTGACTTCATGTTTTAAAATGTTATTTATATTTTACTTACATCTCGCCTCATTCCACAAAGAATTTAAATGACTTTTTTTCCACCTTCAAGTGCTTAATGTTATTTTAGGCAAAAAAGGAAAAAAATGGATAAAATTTGCAGCATAATATAGAGAATACACTGTTGGATAATCTGTTAATGTGGGGCATTTTCTCACATAGCTTCTTTGAGCCTCAGTTCCTGAGCCCATAAAATGCAAAGAATATGACTGCCCGTCCTGTCTTTCCTACTGGACCCTGGCAGATGCTAAGGAATGTCCGACCCATCACCCATCTGTCACTCTGCTGTACTGCGAGAGCTTTCATGTTACTGTGATGTTGGAAGCTATGTCATTGAAGCTTCTTAACGAGCTTCGACAAGAGGCTAAGGAGAAAGGCTTAGCGATCTACTTCCAGCAAGGAGACAAAGAAAACCCTATAGGATCACAACAGAATATTGGCTGGTATAGTGCCCAACGATGAGCCCTCCGGTTTGGAAAACATTCAAAATCCACTGAGGCCACACAGTGGAGTCTAGAATATCGTAAAGATGGAGCAAGCCTAGCAGCATGTCATTCTGTGATACGACGTGGTCCCCGTGCGTCACAGCTGATTCAAGGACAACTAGTAACAACATAGCAGATTTTGAAAAGTTATAAAAATGGTCCTCGTAAAATTGGGTAGAAATGAAAAGTCATGGAGTTCACATTCATTCTCAGGTTGTTTTCTGTTATATATTGACAATAGAAATCATGTTCTACAGTAGAAACCAGAACATGTGAGGTCCTATGGTTTACAATGTCAGGCAATTTGCCTTCCATCTAATTAAGATGATGCCACTTCCTGCCCAAACTGAATCATCCAACCACACGTAATCCCGGTCACCAAACGTTATCTTTTTTGTATGGGTTCTGGTCCTACAAAATCAATGAAATCAACCCATGAAAATAAGCCAAATAATTTTCTGGAAAAATCAGCTGGCATATCAGTATATTAAAAAGAGGTGGGAGATGTGGGGATGTTAAAATAAAACAGGACAGAAGAAACTTGACTAATTAGAAAAAACAAATGGCAAATAACTTGCTTTGAACATTCCTTAAATATATGGTTCGGAGAGATGCAGTTTTTCGTGTGTGTGTACTAAATAAAAATGTGCCTTTTCCAAAACAATCAAATTCAAAAGGACACAATTATATTATTTTAAAGGAGATGAAATAAGTCTATGTCAAATACCAGAGTCTTTCTTTAACCAAAGTTATAAAACCAGTATTGCCTTTTCTTTTTAATGTAACAGAACTCAAGTGACTATTTTTACAAGTAGTGTTATAGAATTATATGGTATTTTAAGTGGCATAACATTGAGTGGGAAAAAAAGAAAAAGAAAAATGGATTCTTGTGAAGTTCCCAGGCATAAAGAGACTGTTTTACTTAAGCCAATGTATCACTCTACAATGGTAACTCACACTGAGGTACAAACTGACCCTGTGGGTGGAATTTTACTTGGGGCTACTATATTGCAGACCTCCAGGGGGCACAACTCCTGCTGTGGCCCCTTCAGGACCACCCAAGTTGTAAAACACCATGGGGTCATGCAAGATGAAGTATGCACCAGCACTGTGCAACATGTCATCCCTGGGGAGGATGGAGAAGGAATTAGAACTGGGAGCCCTGGACAAGAGTGGCATACAAACAGATGAAACATGAGCTACACTGATGTTAGGGGAAGCACGATGGGACAGTTATAAGCCCTGGTCTACCAGCCCAACAGATCTAGGTCCTAGTTCACAATCCAGGACTCCACATGGAGCTCCTGGTGGCACAGATGGTTGAGCACTGGGCTACTAACCAAAAGGTTGGTGGTTCGAATCCACCCAGAGGTGCCTACAAAGTCAGCCTTTGAAAACCCAACGGAAACTTGAAGATTGTAACCAGTGTCATTGACTTGGAGCTGCAGAAATTGCTGAGGTTGTGTATGTTGCATTATGAATATGTTCACCACAATCAACTGAAAATCGAACTCATCAACCAACCCTATGGAGCAGTTCTATTCGTACACTCTTGAGATTGCTATGATTTGGAATCAACTCAACAGCAACTATTGCTGTGTGTGTGTGTGTGTTTAATCTGTCTTTGTGTGTGTGTGTTTAATCTTAGATAAACACATGACCTATTTCCTAATTTTTAAATGGAAATAAAAAATGCAACTACCTTCCCCCTCAACCAAGAGACCAGGGGGATCATCCAAAAAGACAAAGCATGGGGCACTGCTTTGTAAACTTGACTTAACATATAGAAGACCTTAGTATTTGGGATAGAGTTCAGCTTCCCTAAAGCCTGCCTCAGATAATGAAGAATTGTTCTCGCCTGGATTCAAAAACTTAAGTGTCTAAAACAGCTGTTTCTACTTAATTTTCTTCCATTATGAGTATAGTGGGCTTTCTATTACTTGGTATAAACTGCACAAAGACTATTATCATCACTACTGGTCATTCTATACAAAATTTCCCCAAACCTAGTCTTGTTTCAACACACCTTCTGAATGGAATCTGATAGCTAAACAATCAGGGTCTTAGATTTTAGAAATGATTCTCCTAGGATAGTACTCATACATGGAACTATCAACAATTATATCTACTGTTCTCCTGATTAATATCTAGGAAATTGTTTGGTTTTCAACCATTTCCAATTAGCTGGTTCTAGTAAAATTTGTTCTTATAAGAACCGTGGTCTTGACACAGGTTGTAGATTACAAGCTATTCTTGGTTCCTTAAAATTGGGTGGTAATGGAAAGAGGACTTTCTTCTCTACTGATGAGCAATTACGCTTAGAGCCATCATGGGCACCAAAGACAACTGTGTTCAGTGATATTTTCTACAGGGAAGAGCTGTACAAGGCTTCCCATTGGAAATCAAAGTCAAGGCATACAGAGACACAGCCATCAGCCGTGAAAGTGCAAAACTGGATCTCTATCAGCC
Organism: Chrysochloris asiatica; assembly: GCF_000296735.1. Lineage (NCBI taxonomy): Eukaryota > Metazoa > Chordata > Mammalia > Afrosoricida > Chrysochloridae > Chrysochloris > Chrysochloris asiatica. Next base: position 9,731,169 of record NW_006408574.1, read on the forward strand.
ATTTTCTCTGTGTGTTTTCTGCACGTTTCACCAGAGTCCTTGGGTGATAAAAACAGTTACTCAACTACTAGCCATGACGTTGGATGTTTCAGTCCACCCAAAAGTCCTGGCGTGGCACTATAGGATAATCACTGGATTGCCAACTCCTCAAAAACCCTATATGGGATCACTGTTGAGTCGGAACCAATTGGAACTCAACAACAATATCATAACCACAAATGGTGACCTGGTGTGGCACTCTAGCATAAGAAAGCACTGAACTGGTTACCACGAGGTTGGTGGTTCAGACCCACCAGCCGTTTCTCAGAAACAATATATAGGGTCACTATGAATCGGGACCTACTCGATGGCACTTGAAACAACAAGAGGTGCCTTGTAAAAAAAAGTCCTAGTGATGTACTTCTGAACAATCTTCTATTGAAAACCTATGGCACACAGTTCTATTCTAACACACATGGGGTTTTTGGTCTTATGGTCTCACTTTGAATATTAAAAATAGTGAGAGAAAGGTCACAGATATGGAATTACTAATTAGGGAGATGAGAGATGAATCATTGCATTTGAATTATGATTTTAGAAAAATATTAAAAGTACCACAGACTGCCAAAAGAATAAATAGATCTGTGTTGGAAGAAGTACTGCCAGAGTGCAGAGGGTGCCCTGGAAACCATGATGGCCAAACTTTGTCTTTCATACATTGGACATATTGTCAGGAGGGAGCAGTCAATGGAAATGGACATCAACTTTGGTAAAGTGGAGGGGTGAAGACAAAGAGGAAGACCCCCCCAATGAGATGGACTGGCACAGTGGCAGCAGCGATGGGCTCAGGTATAGCAACAAATGTGAGGTTGGCTCAGGACCAGGCAGTGTTTTGGTCTGTTATGCATCAGGTTGCTGTGAGTCAGTACCACAAACACCATATACAACGGCCCATTGCCCGGCCCACCACCATCTTCACAATCCCTTCCATGTTTGATCCCATAATTGTTGGAGCCAATGTGCCAATCGACCTACAGGATCTTCCACTTGGTCAGTAACCCTCTACTTCACCAAGCATGAGGTCCTCCTCCAGGGACGGGTTCTTCCCATAATGTGTCCAAAGTGCATGAGATGAAGTCTCACTATTCTCACTTCTAAGGATCCTTCTAGCTGTATCTCTTCCAGCACAGATGTGTTCACACTCTTGACAGTCCACAGGCTAGTCAATATTCTTTGACAATACCACAATTCACGTGCATCAATTCTTCTTTGGTCTTCCTTATTCACTGTCCAGCTTTCACTCTCATGTGAGGTGACTGAAAATATCATGGCTTAGTCAGAAACAGTCCTCAAGGTGACATCTTTGCTTTTCAGCACTTTAAAGAGGTCTTTATGCAACAGATTTGCCCAATGCAATAATACATCGTTTGATTCCCTGGCTGCTGCTTCTCGGGGTGTTGTTTTAGGTTTATAAATTCAGCTTTCTGAAACTCAGCAATTCTCAAGCAGGGGCAATAGTGCCTCTTTCGCCTCAGCAAGGTCATGTAGTAACATCTGGAGACATTTCTGGTTGTCGTTACTGGGAATCTAACTGACTGACTGTAGTGGGTTGTTGTTGTTGTTGTTAAGTGCTGTGGAGTCGGTTCCAACTCATAACAACCCTGGTATAGGGTTCTGAGAAGCAGCTGGTAAGTTTGAATTGCTGACCTTGCAGTTAAAACCAACCTTGAGGTTGAATGCTTATCCTACGGCTCCACAGAGGCTGGCATCGAATGGGTTGAGGCCAGGGCTGCTGCTGAACATCCCTAATTCACAGGGCAGCCCTCACACCATAGAACTTTGCAGTCAAAAGGGTCTCCAATGGAAAAGGTCAAAAGCCCTGCCCTAACTGTTAGGAGTCCTGGCATGGCGCTGTGGGTTAATGCACCAGACTGCAAAGCTGTTTGAACTGCAAGGTCAGCGGTTCAAGCTCACCAGGTGCTCCTTGGAAACTCTATACAGGGTCGCTATGGGTTGGAACTGACTCGACAGCACTTAACAACAACAACAACTGGTAGGAAGAGACACCTTACTAGAAAATATCAATAAAAAGCAGCTGCTGTCAAATGGGCTCGAACTCTTGGCAACCCACGATGGTCCGTGAGTGTCAGAGCAGAAGTATGCTCCATGGGGACTTAGGAAGTGTATCCACTCCTCATTTATCCACACGGTTACAAAGGCCAGGTCGTTATGTGGCAGTGGAGAATGGCTACATCATTATTTAACTGCCTCATGGCCTAGCTAAGTTGACACATAACCTTGACCATCATAGCCAGTCGGTTACTGCCAGACGCATATTGTTAATGTGCAAAATCGCCCAGTAGTAGATCTACCATTCACTGTCATGAACTCTAACTGTCAGATAACGAGATGGTCAATAAGTAAAGAGCAGACTGCCAGATCTTTCTTCTGAGGTGCTTCTAAATGGACTCAAACTGCCACCCTTTTGGTTAGCAATCATTTGTACCACCAGGCATGCCAGGAAACCATCTCCAAAATGGCTGTGAACTCTCTAAAATACAGACTTCGATATTAAATGTGCGGAATCTGCTTTCTTTCACAGTTACTGGAAACACACACACATAGCTTGTCAGCTCGGTGGAAACCTCTGCTTTTTCTTTTCAGACACCCCGATCACTTTGTAAAGAGAGAAAAGACAGAAAAAGCAGGTGCTGGGACGATGAGGGGGAGATGCAAGGCAACAGATGGGAAAGAGAAATGTAAAGAGAAAACGAAAGCCCTACCCGCTCTCTTGCAGTAGACGTAACCTAACACTTCAATTAAACAAAGAAGACAGGAGACATCCCACCAGTGCCCAGGAAATTTCATTGCCATACACATGAACATCACAAAATGTTCCAAACCCTAAAATGTAAGGTTTTGTTCTCTGGTTATCATATAAACTACAGTAAACAAATCCAATGGCTGCCACACAAAAGAGTTTTCATTAAGTTGTCTCTGTGAGAAATAGAATTGCGGTGATCTTAAAATTTAATGTATTTTTAGAGACTCAAAGACCTGAGCCTTTCACACACTTAGAGCGTGATGCTGAGGACGATGTGCTAGACCATCTGTCCAGTAGTCATTTCATCCTAGTGGACACCAAGGACACGATCCCATAGCTGGCCCGCTGAGCAGAAGGCAGGCAAATATAACAGAGATGAAGTATTCCGGACAATGTGATACCACCAAGACCAAATCACAGAATCTCACTGGTGGAAAAGTAGTGAAAAGCAACCCACTGCTGTTTGAATCTCCTCAATACACTGAGCAAAAGCATTCCCCTGTTCCTGGCTGTCTTGTCACCCAATTTCACCCCAGTGGTGTTCCTGGATTTCTTGTCACCCCAATATCACCCCAGTGGCATTCATGGAGGTCTTGTCACCCCAATGTCACCCCAGTGTTGTTCCTGGATGTCTTGACACCCCAATATCATCATGGTGGTGTTCCTGGATGTCTTGGCATTCCATTGACACCCTGGTGGTAAAAAGGACTTAAGTCTTTCTCAGAGAGTCTGCTTGCACACTTTTAAGTTCTGCAGAAACTATGATACATATATCTTGTGGTTAATTCCCCCAGCTTCAAGATTACAGAGCCATGAGATCATAAATCTTTTGATACTCCTACAGCACACCCTGTCTCCCTATCAACTTCATAACTTTAAATATTATCTAGACACAGAGTCCTGCTGTAAGATAAGCACTGGACTACTAACCAAAAGGTGAGTGGTTCAAATCCACCAGCTGCATCTCAGAAACCAATAGAGGGTCACTTAACAACAACAACAACATATGCAGATGAAGGATGGATGGTTGCACTGTTAAGTATGGAGCTACTAAAGATCAGTGGTTCAAACCTACCAGCCACTCCGTAGGAGAAAGACAAGGTTGTCTGCTCCAGTAAAGGCCTGCAGTCTCAGAGACCCTCAGGCGTAGGTCTACTCTGTCCATCATAGTGGCTATAAGTCTGAGGCAACTTGATGTCCATGGTTTTTGAGGGATTTGTACATAGATGAGCCCCAAAATTGTATCTTCAGGCCAGACTTCTCTGCTCTCATTCACCATGTGAATCTTGATCAGAAACTGATCAAGACCCAAAGCAAATTTTCTGTTGCCTCCTCAAGCTTCCCACCATCACCTCCATCCTTCCAGGTATGAAAGCCAAACCTGACAGGTCACTGCTAATACCTGTCTCCACACCCCATGTCCAATCAATCAACCAGCAAGTCCTACCAGGTGTTCCTGAAACGCAAAGGCACAATCCAATGGTTCCTCCAACGTTCACACTGAAACAAAGCTGCAAGGCCAAGTGGAACACTTCTGAAGGGGTCCCAGTCTCTGCTCCCCTCCCGTCTATTCTCTGCACCACTCTGTGTGATTCAAATCAGGATGCTGAAGGATCTACACTGGATTACTCCAGCCACAAGGTCGGTGGTTCAAACCTACCAGCTGCTCCTTGGAAACCTTCTACAGGGTTCTATGAGTCAGAACCAACTCCACGGCACTTAGTTAGCAACAATAGCTTCCATTCATCCACTCTCACAACCACTCTAGCAATGGCCTGAAGGCCACATGGCCTGTAGGGGGCTGCAATTCAGGGCGACTAATGTGATTCATTCCACATGTCAGAGTAGAACTGAGCTCCATAGGGCTTTCCTTCCTTCATTCCTTCCTTCTTTCTTTTTTTAAAACTACACTTTGAGCACTTGAGTTTGCATTCAACAGTGCATTTCACACTGTGTTTCGTTGACATTGGATGCAATCCCCAATGCAATGGAACACCCCTCCTCCCATTTCCTCCCTGGCTCCCCATTTCCACTCACCCTTCTTTCCTGCCCCTTCTTGCCTTCTAAGCTTTGGTGTGGGGGAAATGTTGTTGTTTTACTCCTCCCTGGTGTTATAATTCACTTTATTGGCCTCTCGACAGTTGGGCTGAAAGTTAAACCCGGCGTGGGTTCAGTTCCAGGCTTCAAGGTGTGTGAGTGACACAGTTTCAAAGGTCCCCCAAGTCTGCACAGGGGTCTCATTAAGTCTGGTCTTTTTTATGGTTTTGAATGTTCTACATTTTATTCCCCCTCTTTGTCAAGTTTCCTAAGTTTTTTTTAACCTTAAAAAGCAAAAATCTTTTTATTGTGATACGGGTCAAAGTTTACAGAGCAAATTGGTTTTCCATTCAGTAATTCATACACATTTTGGTTTGTGACACTGCATACGGTTGTCAATGGCTGATTTCTTGGACACAGGTTGTCAGGACTTTCTTCTTAGTTGCCTCTGAGTGGACTTGAACCTTTTTGTTTGGCTGCCAGGGGAGTAAGCTGTTTGGACCACCAAGGACTCCCTCAATGGCATACAGCGTTCTCAACCATGTAGCCCCATTATTCCCCTGACCTCTGCTTCCACCTTTTTTCTTTTCCACTCCACTCCAGCTACTCCGGCCCCTTGATGCTGGTAGAACATTCTAGATCAACATTCCTTTTTCAAGTCATTTGTACTTGTTCTCCTCTCTTCCAAGAATTCCCCACCCCCAAGATTTTGAATATTTTCTATCACCCCTCTTAAAAGCAAGAACCAACAGGCCAAGAAGGTATGAGTGTGGCCTGTTCCCTGCTGTCACCTCTGTGCCAAACAGAGTAAGTGATGTGAAACAGCAGTTCCATAAGAGCAAGGCGACAGCAAGAGGAACAGTGATCTGACGTATACTTTCAGAGAACTTTCTATTTTGTTCCTGAAGGTTCTTTATAAGGACCCCAGAAAGTGTTTATGATAAAGAAGCCACCAGTCAAAGCCACACAGGACTCTTGTACATGGGCAATTAGATGAAAGGCTCTGTGTTACACTAAATATGAGAAAACGTATTTAAAGACATAAAATATCTTGAAGTGAAACAATTATACAACTAACTTTTAATATATGCTTTTCCCATGTGAAGACAATTTTCTTTCATTCTCCCTAATACCTAAAAACGATGGGCAGGAAGAAAAAATAAAGCAGTGTAGAAAAGGGTCAGGGAATGCATTGGAAACACATGGGTTCTGTACTTGAGAATTTAAAACCATACATTGTGCAGACACCTTCAATTAAGCCTATTCTAATCTCCTCAGCTAAGTGAGAATCCAACTTCAAAATCTGACTTCCCAGCACTGCTGTGTGACAAGTGTGGCAGGGACTTGTCAGACACTTGCCAGCCACTTTCTTCATAATACAATGGGCGCCCCCACCCCCCTTTTGTGGCCAGCCCTATTGCTCACTGATGGTGATTAGCAATCCAATTTCAGGAGGAAATGTTTTGTCGGGGAAACTAAAATGCCTTTTATGAACTTCATCCTTGAAAATCAATCACTGCCATTGCAAATGGTCAATATGTACTCTTAATTTCAAACGAAATTGCCCATTGATTTGTCTGGATTCAGGTTCCTGAATCCAGTAAGATTCATTGTTTCCGAAGTCCCAGATCCCAGAAAGGTGGGGTGGCATGGTGATTGGTTTTGATTTACGACCTCAATGGAGTTGCCATTAGGTGATTTCTCCATTATTTGCTCTCTAGATTATATAGCCCCTTCTTTGACAGGTTCCTTCATGAAAGCCGCCTTCCATGGACACAGCATGAAACCAGAGTCACAGTCTAATGCTGGCCTTCCCAGAGACACAATGGAGCAGGAACAGGCTGACCCAGATGACCTGAGGAGCAGGAGTCCTCACTGGTCATGGGCCAACACGTTGGACTGTGTGAGTTAAGTCTGTACTTGATACAGAAGCAACCAGAAGTGTAACCATCACCTCCATCCTTACAGGAAGAACATGACTATCGCCCATGCCCACTGTGGGCATTCAGACACAAAGAGGGCCTACCTCATCGTCACACCTTCAGAGCACCCTGTGTCCCAGCACACCCACAATTTAGACAAGTTTTAACAAGTGTGGCTGTATTGCTTGATATGGGTCAAGGGGTCAGGGTCCTGAATCACCACTCAAAACCATGCCGTGGCTTTCAGAGAACGGAGAACCTTTCTGCTACACAAAAGCAGCTTTGTCTCTGCAAGTGTGACGCCTCTTAATTAGAATCAATGATTCTTTCACACTGTCGCTCCCGATAAGTTTGTTTGCCTAGCTTCATTTTCCTAAAACACTTTTAGCATTTCTAGGAAGGGTAGATGTCGGCTGAACACTGGAGCAGGCCTTGAACCGAGGCCGTGGTATTGGGCAGTGTTTACAATTTGTCATCCTTGGGGGAGGTTTCGTAAGCTTAAACACACTAAAGGACCCAGTGGAAAGAGCCAAGCAATTTCATTTTGTTTGACTCTATTTATGGAATTGGACCAAAAGTGTCCACAGAAGCTCATTGTCATTTTCTTTTCCTTGAGTTTATGCCAGTTCATGACCAAAAGCAAGCACTCAAAAGAATAGACGTGCATTTATGACCACACTGTGTGGACTGAATAAGTCACTAGGTGAACAGATGGAAAGTATTGTGTTTCAGGGTCTAGTAAGCTAGTCCTTCACACCAAATTTCTGGGCACAATGGTGCCCTCTTAGCAATCTGTGCATGACTTTGCCCTTGGTAATGAGTAGATCATCCTCAAGGACAAATACATGTGGACATGAAGACATTGTATACCCTTGTGAGCCAGGGAAGACCATGAACAGAGGGTTCTCTGTTACACACCAAGAACATGCCACTGGGACAAGGTGGAGCCAACTGAGCAATGCACTTGAGATGGTGAGAGTCTCCCCAGCAGCAGTGACTGTTCAGCAATGGGCTCCTTGGAGAGCAAGGGAGAGAAAAATGGTTGGACTGGGAATGATGGAGTCAGGGGCAAAGCAAGGTGAAGGAAGCAGCACTGATAAGGGAAAAAAACAAGAATGGTCTTTAATCAAACCACGTTTATGCCAATGTCAAGATCAAGATGGACACACTTTTTCTTTGTAAGAGGATCTAGAGAACCAGGATAAGTCAGGGTTCATGGAAAATAGGACACGGGGTAAGGGAGGATCCTAGTTCCCTGTCGGAGATAATGTTGTTGTTTAGTGCCATTGCATCAGTTCTGAATCATAGTGTCCCTGTATAGGGTTTCCAAGGATACCCCATAGAGATAACACTCTACTTTTAATTTTTTACCTGGATACACACAAGAAGACTACACTTCCCAGGTGCCCTTGCAGTTAGGTGGGGTCATGTGATTGCATTCTGGCCAATGGGATAAAAGAGGATGTGAAGTGCGCCATGTTCTTCTACACAATCCTCAAGGTATTCTGTGTTCCACAGTGTCCATCAGCAGATACAGAGGATCCTGTGGAAATCTCTGAGGCCCCAGACCCAGACTGCAGAGCCATTAGGTTGAAGGCTCTGGGGTTACTCGCTATGTAACTACTATAGGGAATAATCTGGATTAGGACACGAAGTATATGGCCACTGAGCCGAATCTGACACATAGCAAACCCTCTGCAGGGTTTCAGAGCCTGTACATGGCTACAGGAGCCGACAGCCTCTTCTCTTTCCTTCAGAGTGGCTGGTGGGTTTGAACTGTCAGCCTTCCAGTTAGCAGCCCAACACCTAACTCACAACGCCACCAGAGCTCCTTTATCAAGATCAGTCACAGGCATTTAGGAGGTAGATTATCTTGATTAATATAATCCAATAACACTCCCTTTTAATCATTTGCATTTTCAAATAATTTATTGCCTAAGAATCTCTCTCTTATTCCTAAGCACAGTGATTTCAGAGACCATTAAGAGCAAAGGGAGAATTCATTTGCTTTCACATCAGTAGAACACAGGGTATCTAAGGAAAAACTGGCACCATTTTTTTCTGAAGAGTTGGAGGGAACAAACGGTTCTTTTCTTTCCAACAAGTTAGCTCAAAAACAATCCGTTTATTTTTAACTGTTTACTGAGGACACTTCCAAATCCTCAGACAAGTAGAAACCACAGACGAGTGACCTTCCATCTGCCTATCACCTAGCTTTGAAAATGTACACACACACAAACACAACAAAAGACAAACCCACTGGCATGCGTGCAGTCGATTCGGACCCTTTAAGACAGAGTAAAACAGTTCAGTGAGGTCTTCGAGGCTGTAAATGTTTATGGGAGCAGACTGCCTCATCTTTCTCCCATGGAGCAGCTGGTGGGTTTGAACCACCAACCTCCTGATTCACAGCTGAGCACTTAAACCACTGTGCTACCAGTGTTCCCATTGTATACACATGTGTGCATGTGTGTATAACACTCATATAGATATGAACATGTACAGCTATAGATAGCCTACTATATACTGGTTGTAAAAGGAGCCCTAGTAGTGTGGTGTATTATGAGTGGGGCTGCTAACTGTAAAGTCAGAAGCTCGAATCTAGTAGCTGTTCTGTGGGAGAAAGATGAGGCTTTCTGCTCCTATAAAGATTTACAGTCTCAGAACCCCTATAAAGGGTCACTATGAGTTGGAACCAACTCCACAGTACACAGCCACCACCACCAGGATTATATGCTAATCACTGAACAGTGAGTAATAAAAGTCTTTTGTCTACCAAAGAAAGAATATCTCAAACTCCACAAAGTACTTACCTCTGAGGACCATAAAAAAAATTTTTTTTAAACAAACTAACTCACTGCCCTCAAGTCCATTCTGACTCATAGCAACTCTATGTTGTTGTTGTAAAGTGCTGTTGAGTCAGTTCCGACCTATAGTGACCCTGTAATAGGGATTCCAATGAGCAGCTGGTGAGCTTGAACAGCCAACCTTGCAGTTCAAATGGCTTTGCAGTCTGGTGCATTAGCCCACAATGCCACACCAGGATCCCCATAGCAACTCTATTGTTGTTATTCTTGTTATGTGCCATAGAGTCGGTACCGACCCATAGCGACCTTATGCACAGCAGAATGAAACACTGCCCGACCCTGGGCCAACCTCACTACTGTTGTCATGCTTGAGTCCATCGATGCTGCCACTTGGCCAGTCCAACACTATGGTGGTGGTGGTTATGTGCCATGGCGTCGGTTCCAACTCATAGCGACCCTATACAGGGTTTCTGAGGCTGTAAATCTTTATGAGAGCAGAAAGCCTCATCTTTCTCCTGCGGAACAGCTGGTAGTTTCGAACTGCTGACCTTGAGGTTCGCAGCACAATTCGTAACCATTATGCTACCAGAGCTCCTTAATCTAACTCTATGTTGTTGTTAAGTGCCGTCGAGTCTATAGGACAGAGTAAAATTGCCCCAAAGGGTTTCCAAGGCTACAAATCTTTATAGAAGCAGACGGTCTCATGCGTCTCTCAAGGAGCAGCCAGTGGGTTCAAACCACTGGCCTTTTGGTTCACAGCCATGCTTTTTAACCACTGCAGACTTCCCAGAAGATTCTGTTATTGATGTTACTATCTGCAGTCCAGTGCTTATCCTACAGCACCACACCTAGACACTAGGAGGGTTCTACTGAGGACTACTTAAAGTAATATAATGGCTAAAGGGGAGAGTCAGCGAAAAAGAGGAAGACCCCCCAACGAGATGGATTGGCACAGTGGCAGCAGCAATGGGCTCAAGTTTAACAACAATTGTGAGGATGCTGCATGACTGGGCAGTGTTTGGTTTTGTTATACATAAGGAATCAAGGACACCTAACAATAACAGTGGCTCAGAATTAGTAACACGGTTGTTTTCTTTCCTACCGATTTCTCTGAAGGATTTTTTGGTCTAAGGGAAAAGTTGAATCATTTCTTTCTGATAGAAATGCAGCTACCTCTAGGAGGAGCAGCACAAACTCTTTCACCTTCTGTACTTATATTTCCCACAGTTCTTTCTGGAGGGCAACTCTTGGACAGGTAAGCTGGGGAGTCAGGAGGGTATGCGGGTGGGTCCCTAAGACAGCAAGGGGCTCCAGCAGAACAATAATTGTGAGGAGAGCACAGGACTGAACATTATTTCGTTCTGTTGTGCATAGGGTTGCTATGAGTTAGCCAACTCCACAGCACCCAACAACAAATACAAACACAGTGATGTCATAGTTTAGCGCTCAACTGGTAGACGAAAAGTGGTTCAAACCCACCCCACTCTTCTGCAGGAGAAAGAGTTGGTGATCCCAGCCAAGAAAACTCCATGGGGGCAGTTCTAGCCTGTCACATGGGCTCTGTTAGCATCAGAAGGTACACACTGGCACACAACACTGGCACACAACACTGGCATACAACAAACACAATAGGAATGCCTCAAGCATTTCTCTCTGCTGCTCTTAATTCAGTTTGAGACAAAAGAAATTCCAAAGTAAATCTCAGCAGCAAAGGAAGGTTTAACAAAGCTGACAAGCTCAGTAGAATGAAAGTTAGTCGAAATATTTATTTAACACTACTTCACTTTCTATACGAGGAGCTCTGGTAGTGTAGTGGGTTATGAGTTGGACTGCTAGCCATAAGGTCAGCAGTTCAAATCTATCAGCTGCTGGAGAAAGATGAGGCTTTCTGCTCCTGTAAAGATGTACAACCTCAGAAGCCCTATACAGGGTCACTATGAGTCAGAACCAACACCACCGCCACCCTCTTTACTGAAAAAGGGAAATATTTAACTAAAGGCAGACTACTCATACACAGAAAAATGTATGTGCCTTCTGTCCACATCTTAATTATTCTACATTATCAACCAAATGCCACCACTCTCCAGTCTTCTCCAAGTTTTCCTTTTTTTTTTTTTCTTTAAAGTACACAACTGAAAATGCATGTCTCCACGTACACGAGACTCTATGTTTCCCTGAATGATCAGTTGGCCTACAATGTGTTTGCTTTGTATGATAGCTGCCAAGAAACACGTTCTATGAATAATCAAATCATAGCACTTAGGAAACCATGAAGATAGTACACTATGCCTGAAGCTGGGGGACATGGAGAGAGGAAGCAGCTGAGGACTCTAGACTGATGGAAAGAAAAAGGCTGTGTGCTGGCGGCCAGGAAGCAGGCTTGCAGAATGTGCCCATTGGTTGTTTGGTGGTGGTGGTGATGTGCCGTGGAGTCGGTTCCAACTCATAGCGACCCTGTACAGGGTTTCCGAGGCTGTAAATCTTTACGGGAACAAAAAGACTCATCTTTCTCCTGCGGAGAAGCTGGTAGTCTCGAACTGCTGACCTTGTGATTCGCAACCCAATTTGTAAGCACTATGCTATGATTATATATTCCTGAGTGTTTTTGTGTATACTACACCCCACCCCACCCCCCCCCCCCCCCAAAAAAACTAGAGGGAATAGAAGCAAATACTGTTGAATGATGATGCACAGAGGGGACTGTAATCATTGCAATGAAACAATGAGTGTAAAACTGATGTTCTCCCATGTAAACTATCACTCAATTCACAATTAAAAAAACTTTTTTTAAAAAAAGGATAGAATGTAATGAAAAAAATCCATTTATCTGAGAAATAATATAATTATGATAAATCTGTAAATGATATTAAAATTTCTTTTATTCTGACATTTTTTTTTCTAAAAAAAAAACACACAAAAAAACTACACTGTGCCTCAAACTTAAAATAAATAAATAAACGAAACCAAACCTGTTGCTGTCGAGTGGATTCCAACTCATAGCAACCCTACAGGACAAGGCAAAACCACCCCAAAGGGTTTCCTATGAAAGTAAACTGTCACATCACTCTTTCTAAGAGCGGCTAGTGGGTTTAAGCCATCAATCTTTCAGTGAGCAGCCAAGCGCTTTATCTCCTGTACCACCAAGGCACCTTGCTTCTAACTTCAGGGAACTATATAACTTATTATTCAAACTATGATACTTTAGAGAGCGGCAGGGGATCGATTTTGTTGGGATACTTAGCAAAGCAGGATTGCTAGTGACCCTGCCCAAGGATGTGTCCAGCCTGGGTGTGGTCATGCATTCATTCGACAAATGGCCATTGAACGAAAGCCATGACCCGTATCCTAGTGGCTGGGGGATAGCAATGCATGGGGCAGTCTCTTGAGGAGCTTAGTCTTGTGGGGGTGACAAATGTGCAGGTAATCATCCATGGTGCAATGGAATGTGGGCTGTGATATGGTTTTATGCAAGGAACCTCAATGGGAAAATGGGTCGATGCATCTAGCCAGGGCACAGAGTCTGGATAGGCTTCCTGGAGGAGGTGCTATCTGAACTGCATCTTGAGAGGAAGCAGCAATCCCTGCAGAGACTGGAAGGAGACCACTTAAGGGCAAACCGGACAAAGTGCAGTAGAAATGGGCATGCAATTTCCCAGTTGTCTGTTGCAGTGAGATGAGGTAGGGATGGAAAGTGAGGATGACAAATGACCTTGTGCCAATCACAAAAGACCTTTGGCATCACATAGGGACACCAGGAGACTCCCCCAGACCCTCTTTCCAAGCAGGACGTCAAACAAGTTCTTTCCAGTTCTATCCCCTGGTGAGAATGTGCAGGTTCACTGCAGATACTTCAATAGAGCTTATGGGGACAGAAGAATCCCTTAGAGATTTTGTTAAAATGCAGATTCCGATTCAGTATCTCTGGAGTGAAAAAGCAAATTCTGGAATCACAATGAACTGGTTCAATGTTTTGACTCCAAGGCACCCCTGGGTGCATTGGAACCTCCAATATGCTGGTTAGGGTGCTCCATGTTGTTGTTGTTGTAACAGTTGTTGAGGACCATGAGGTTGGTTCAGATTCATAACAACCCTCTACAGGGTTTCCAAGGAGCAGCTGGTGAGTTTGAACAACCGACCTTGTGGTTCAAACCAACCTTTCTATCCTGTGCTTTATCCCACAGTGCTATGCCAGAACTCCAGCACGCTCCATGGCCTCCCTCAATACTTGGTTCTGAGATTTACTAAGTGTGGCCAATACAATGGTTATAAAGTAGTAATTCATAGTTATGCTGAGATGGTACAACCCTTGGGTTATTTCTGGTCATATAATTGAGGTCACTAATCCATGCCAAGTCCTATCAAAAAAACAAAATAAAGGATAGTTTAAAAAGCTTTCTCCCACGGCTTCCAGTGAATGTGCTTTTCCTCAATAAAAGTCCCACAGGGCTAATGCTGGCCTAGGCACCCCGAAAACAGGCCCCAGCTCTGTATTTATTTTCTTGAATTCATAATCCAATGTTCCTTAAAAAGCAAACTGCCCAATACTGAAGCCAAAGCAAATACTCTGGATTTTGCCAGGCAAAATGCCTGTGAAGAAATGAGTCAATTCGTACAAAACTCAACACTGTCTTTGGTCAGTGATATTTTCATGAAAATCTGTGGGAGGGGAACAGTTTTGCAAAATTCCTTTTTGTTATTGGGCAAAAGTCATCCAGGAAAACCAAGGAACATGTAAGGGCGTCCAGTGGCTCTGTAGGATAAGCGTTGGACTGCGAACCACAAGGTCGGTGGTTTGAGTCTATCACCAGCTTTCTGTGGGAGAAAGATGAGGCTATCTACTCCCACAAAGATGTAGATCTTAGCAACCTTACACAGGGTCGCTATGAGGCAAAATCTACTCAATGGCACTTAACAACAACAACAAAGCAGCAACCCACATTCCTCCTAATTCCCTAATTAGCACCCTTTCAGCTCCTAGCACAACTGCTTTACAATATCCATATAGGCAATTCCTCCCGCTTCTGATCTTGGCAAGGAACCCTGTCCACCAGGCAAAGATAAGCTTTCTCCTATGGGGCATCGATGCTCCATGGATATTGTATATCTTCCACATAAAACATCTGTGATAAAAGTAATTCCCAAAGCTGGACCATATGAAGTTGGACACAGTTTGGCAGTGGAGGAACACTTATTCACAACCTGTGATATGCAGATGACACCACCTTAATTGCTGAAAGTAGACAGGACTTGAGATACTTACTGATGAAGACCAAACACTGCAGCCCACAGCATGGATTCTATGATCTCAGTGTCAAGAAAATAAAAAGCTCCATAACTGAATCCGTAAGCAGCGTCATGATCATGGAGAAAAGGTGACAAGGATTTCATTTTACTTGGATCAATGATCCATGCTCATGGAAGCAGCAATCAAGAGATGAAAGGATGCACAGCTTTGGAAGTATCTGCTGCACAAAACCTCTTTAAAGTGTTACAAAGCCAGAATGTTGTTTTGAGAAATAAGGTTATGTGTGACGCAACCACGGTAATTTCAATCATCTCATACTCATGCAAAAGCTGGACAAGGAATCAGGAAGACTGAAGATGTACTGATGCTTTTGAATGTTAGCATGGCCTGCCAGAAGAAAAAATAAGTCTGTCTTGGAAGAAGGACAGCCAGAATGTTCCTTAGCATTGAGGCTGGCGAGATGTTGTTTCTACCTGTGATCTGGAGGGACCAATCCCTGGAGAAGGACATCATACTTGGTAAAGTAGAGGACTGGCAACAAAACAAGGAGGAAGACACCTGACAAGACATACTGACAAAGTGGCTGCAATAATAGTCTCACGAATGGCAACAGTTGTGAAAACGATGCAGGCAGGGCAGTGGTTTCATTCTGTTGTGAGTCGTTATGAGTTGGATCCCACTCTATGGCACCTAACAACAACATGGTAAAAATACTTTCAGTGTTCACTGTTGGAAAACTTTCTATGGATACAGTTAGGGATGGTTAGTGCACATGTAGGGTGTGGGACCACACTGTATACTGTCCTTTTACGAACATGAAACAAGGAGTTGAGAAACAGTCCAATCAAGAGATTCCATGACTCTTAAAAAAAAAAAAAAAAAGATCATCTATGGAGTGCCAGCTAAGATCTTAAAAGCTCATGAGTGGCCATCTACAATGCAATTATTGGTCACTTACTGTCTCCATTAGGATGGTGGACTAACAGAGCACAAAAACATCAGTCTCCAAGATCCTGAGACCAGAAGAACTGGACAACTGGACAGTCCCTGGTTACATACCACATACTTTGAAAAATATCACATTAAAACATCTAATAGAGACTGGTGGAACCATAGAGACTAAGAATGGTCCTTAGTCATCCTTCATTTCTGGAAATGAACTTACCCTGTGGTTCAATTCAGCCCCCAAAACAGCATGAGGAAGAAACACACACTTTACAATAGTAAGCATTTGTCCCAATGACAACATTCAGAAGGGTTAGGGAGGAAAGGAAACAGTAAAGATGGAGCAAGTGGGACACATGATGTTACATTATGGGAATTGCATCCAATGACATGAAACAAAATGTGTCTGAACTGTTGGATGGAAAATTTATCTGTTCTGTAAGCCTCATTCCAATTCACATTAAAATGTTTACAAAAAAGAGTGTCCATGACTTCTAATAACTTGAGAATTTGGAGCCTTTATCATCTCAAAAAACTTAATAAAATTCAGCATGGGTGGATCAGTCTTGGAGGAGGTACAAGCAAGATTGTTCCTTAGAAGTAAGCATGGAGATACTTCATCTTACTCTGGACACATCATCAGGAGAGACCAACCACTAGGAAAGGACACCATGCTTGGTCAAACAGAAGGTCAGTGGAAATTACCTCTATCATGGGATGGATGAACCCAACAATGAACTCCAACATGCCAACCATCCTGGAGACCCTGCAGGACCAGGCAATGTGTCCTTGTATTCAACATAAGGTGGGCTTGAGT
Source organism: Chrysochloris asiatica (assembly GCF_000296735.1). Lineage (NCBI taxonomy): Eukaryota > Metazoa > Chordata > Mammalia > Afrosoricida > Chrysochloridae > Chrysochloris > Chrysochloris asiatica. The sequence continues at coordinate 9,747,745 of NW_006408574.1, forward strand.
TTGAGAACATGAGATGAATCCATGTTGGAGCTGGTGTAAGATCAGGAAGTCCGCAACAGAACAATCTGGCACCTGGACACTGGTTTAGTCACTAGATCACAGCAAATGGTCTCAAGTGATTGCCATGAGGGTCACTGTCCTATCTCAGCCTCTAATTGAACCGTAATCTGTGGTACTTAGGGATTTTGTCGGTCAGCAGGTGTGGACATGTCTGCCATGGAGGTCAGCCCTGGAAAGAGCACAACTGGTTTGGTTTCTACAGAAGCAACCAGAAGGAGATTGACAGAAGGGTGGGGTTGTTTGGGCAGGAAAGGAAAAAGAAACCATTCTGTTCTTCCAGTAAACCAACCAATATTAAATTAACAGTCCTCCCCCCATGTGCTGCCACCTGGGTCCTGGGGACCTAGACTCCAGAGTCTGAGATTTCGAGAATGTGTTCTCCCATGCATGAAGGGAATTTGGCAGCAAGGGAGGACAGCAGAGGGAGGCTCTTACTGTAAGCACGTTGTCACCAGGTAGCCTAGTCACACACCTCCTTTCACCAGGACTTTCAGCAGCTCATTGTGCGCATGTAGTCATGGTCACCAAACACAACTGGGTCATCCAATCTTTCTTGGGTCAATAATCTCAGTAAGAGACAATGTTGACTCACTATAAATATTGTACACAGGCAATTAATCATAGTTAAACACAGGTGAGACACAAATGGGCTGGACCTTATCATTTAAAGCACGCCTGGCCTCAGCAGCATATGACACACAAACAAAAACATAAAGATCACTTCATGTCTCCAAACAGAGGAATGTGCTCGTTTCATTCTGTGAAGACCTTCAGACTGAATTTACTACTGTCCAATGTGAAGGGAGCAGGAGATGAAAGCGTTCCTTTTTAGTACTTCTTTGGGTCTGGATGTTCCAAGAAGCAGAAATACAGGATGCTATTTATTTATTTTTTTCTTTTTCTGATGAGTAGCCACAATAGGAGTCCTGGTGTGGCATTGTGGGTTAATGCACTGGGCTGCAAAGTCGGTTTGAACCACAAGGTCAGCGGTTCAAGCTCACCAGATGCTCCATACAGGGTGGCTATGAGTTGGAACCAACTCAAAAGATACTTCACAGCAACATCCACAATAAGGATCACGATGACGTCATACCATCAGCACTGGGCTGTGAAACACACAGTCTGTGGTTGGAGCTCACCAGCCATGCAATGGGAGAAAGGCAAGGCTTTCTGTTCCTGTGAAGATTTAAAGCCTCGAAAACCCCATCTCTACAGGGTTGAATGCACTTAACAACAATCCATAATAGACCCAATGCACTCAATGTGTGCACTACAACTTCAATATATAGGTTATGGACGAGATCTGTCCTGTCGTTAAGAATTTTTAGTTAAATCCTAATAGATGTGTACGGTTCTGATTTAGCTTTACTAAGGAGCTCTGGTAGCATAGTGGTTACGAATCAGGCTGCTAAGCTCAAGGTTGGCAGTTTGAAACTACCAGCTGTTCCGTGGGAGAAAGATGAGGCTTTCTGCTCCTGTAAAGATTTACAGCCTCGGAAACCCTGTGCAGAGTCACTATGAGTCAGAACAACAATGTGCAGGAAAAACTAGCCCTGGTGGCGCAGTGGGATAAGCACGGTATAACTGAAAGGTCCAAGGTTCAAACCCACCAGCCGTTCTGAAGGAGAAAGATAAGATTGTCTGCTCCCAGAAAGAGTTACAGCCTTGGAAACCCTGAGGAGCAGTTCTACGCTGCCTTATAGGGTTGTGATGAGTCAGAGTCAATCTGATGGCAGCAGGTTTGGTTTGGGTTTGGTCCGTGCAAGAAAAGAAGCCCTGGTAGTGCAGCGGGTAAAGCGCTCTGCTGTCAAGTGCAAGGTTGGTTGTTAGTAAGCATCCTCGGCTCTACAGGAGAAATAGGTAGCAGTCTGTCTCCATATCAACTACAAATCAACAACAAAAGTCACTGCCATCAATTCGATTCTGACTTAGGGACTTTACAGGACAGAGTAGAACTGTCCCAGAGGCTTTCTGAGACTGTCACTCTTTACAGAAGCCTCATCTTTCTCTCGTAGAGCTGCTGGTAG
>NW_006408574.1:9749931-9755174 GCF_000296735.1 Chrysochloris asiatica
CATAGCGACCCTGTACAGGGTTTCTGAGGCTATAAATCTTTACGGGAGCAGAAAGCCTCATCTTTCTCCCACGGAACAACTGGTAGTTTCGAACTGCCGACCTTAAGGTTCGCAGCCCGATTCGTAACCACTACGCTACCAGAGCTCCTTCTCTGTCCTATAGGGTCTGTGAATTAGAATCTACTCAACAGTGGGTTTGGCTGTTGTTGCTGTTGTTAAGTGCTCTCAAGTTGGTTCAGACTCATAGATACCTTGTATAGGATTTCCGAGGAGCGGATGGTGAGTGTGCACCGCTAACCTTGAGGTTCAAACCAACCTTGTGGTTCAGCGCATTAACCCACAGCTCCACATCAGTTAGTGTGGGGAAAGGAGTCATGTCAATGATTTAAAAGCTGCACCTGCGGCAGGTGAAGCAGCCTGCCATGAAAAATCCGTGGCGAGTAAAGGTTACTTTCAATCATTCCAACGTGAGGACCAATCTGCATAATATTAAAGTGCAAATACGAGTTGTCAGTCAGGTGGACATTCAGAACCCAGGGACTGCCTGTAATGCCAAACTTTCACAACAAAACTATTTGTAGCTGGTTGGTTTTGTTGTGGTTGTTGAGTGCTGTTGAGTCAGTTCCGACTCATAGCAACCCTGCCTGGGGTTTCCAAGAAGCAGCCCATGAGTCTGAACTGCCCACCTTGAGGTTCAAACCGACCTTGCGGTCCAGCCCATTATCCTGTAGCACCACAAGATGACACGTAGCAAGGTACAAGTTACCAGCAGACATATTGCCCATGATATCCATGTTTTTGAATGAAAATGAGTGTCTTTCCTGTTTTAAAGTATACAGTCCTGAGATTAGCATTCAGCACTAGTCAGACCCAGTAAAGCCGGTTTTAAATACATCCGCATAGTAGCAAGAGGAAGCCACTGGCATGTAGCTCTGTCGTGTCTGTGCAGCCTAACTTGGCTACAAACCGAGTTCTGAGAAGATTCCACCGAGAACTGGAGAGTGGGCAGAACAGTGAGGAGCGAGAGCTGCGCCTCCCAGACCCAACCCCAATGACACAATGAAACGTCCTCCCTGTCTGGGTCTGCACACCTTCACCTCTCAGCCTGCTCTTTTTTTTTTTTTTTTTTTTAACATTTTATTGTGAATTATGTGATAGTTTACATGGAAGAACATTAGTTTTACATTCATCCTATCATATATCGTCTCATTGCCATGGTTACAATCCCCTCCATACATCATCAGCCAACCAAAGGGTATACACTACAAGCATGCCCCCTGGTGTTCAGCACACAGCCCCTCTCCCTCTGTGGGTCTAGAGTCCCCAGCCACTCCATCTCTCCACATCATCATCTCTGCCTCTATCTCTGTCAGCCTGTTCTTTTACTGAAGTGCTCTGATTTTTATTAGTCATCAGGCAAAAAAATCAGTGGTATACAGTTAAATGCCTTAATAAAGTCTGGAAACAGTGGGAGAATGGGGAATATCCTAATATACTAAAAAATTACTTTTCAAATGCAAAAAAAAAAAAAAGTTACTTTTGGATAACTCAAGCTGTTACGTTTATTTCAGTGAAGTGAAATCTTTTCAGTCAGGATTACTCTGAACTAAAAAGCTGGACTGTTTTTCTTCAGGGACTGAACGGTGTTCCTGCCTACAAGGGTCTGGCGTGTTCCAATGGAACTGGCTTCAATTGCTGGCCTCTTTGGGGCTTGTTTTTAAATGCAGAACCCGACTGACGGAGTGAACTCCTGGACAGGACACCATAGGATCAGCACTGAGCTGTGAACCACAAGGTCGCCAGCTCAAGCCCACCAGCTGCTTTTCGGAAACCCTGTACAGTAAGGTTTTGCCACCTGGCATATAATCCTTCTTACTTCTACCACCTGGCAAGCTCACAGCGTATCAGTTTCGGGTTTTCCTTAAGAAAAATAATCACAACGTGGGGCACAACCTAAGGACAAGAAATGCAATTTCATTCAACCCAAAATTCTTTCAATCCTTGCAAAAGAAGGCCCACTGAACATCTAAAGCCCAACTTGGGAGTTCTGGTACAGCGCTGTAGGATAAGAACTGGACTGTTAACCCCAAGGTTGGCAGATCAAACCTGCCAGAGGATCCTCAGAACCCCTCTACAGGGTCACCATGAGTCGGTACCAACTCAGTGGTACTTACCGACAACACCTGATTACAACGTTACCAGCTTGGTTGACTTTTACCTGAATCAGACAAGTTGGTCAATCTCCAATCAAACACACAAGTAGTCCAGAGCCTTTATCATCAAGATACGCAACAGAAAGAAGGGGCTCCAGGTGGGGGAACCCCAGCCCAAAGAAGCACCTTTTTGAAAATGATTTCTGCATTGTACGCATCCTGTGATCTGTAGCATGTTCAAAGTCCAGGGAGGGCCTGGAATTGCCAGGTTTGTAACTCTGAAGCAGATTGCCCTCTCCCTCTAAACTGAAGAACATGAAGTACCTGACTCCTCTAACCCCGGGATTGGGGGGCGTGCCCTGTTTTGAGCCCCAGAGAGCTTTGGGTTAGGTGTGAAATGATTATGAAATCACTGAAGAGTCTTGTTACTCAAAAACAGTCCATTTTACCAAAAAGCAGAGGCATTTCCAAGAGTCCTGGTGTGGCACTGAGGATTAATTTGCTGGACTGTAAGATCGGTGGGTTCAAGATCACCAGCCACTCCTCTGAAACCCTAAACAGGGTTGCTATGGGTCTGAACTGACTCGACAGCACTTAACAACAACAACAACAATAAGTCATAACAAGGAGCTTTGATGGCATAGTGGTTACAAATGTGGCTGTTAATCTCAGGATCAGCAGTATGAAACTACCAGTGGGTCTTCGGGAGAACGTTCAGGCTTTCTGCTCCCATAAAGATTTACAGCCTCAGAAATCCTGTACAGAGTCGCTATGAGTCAGAACTGACTCTATGGCACAGAACCACCACCACCAAGCCATGAAAAGGGAAGGGGTAGGGGAAGGGGACGTCATTCCTCACCTACTTCTTTCAACACCAAGAGCACATCCCCTCCTCAGCTCTTACTTCCCATGGAATTCTTCCCATGGAATTTCCTCACCTGAGTGAGACCCTGTTGGACCTGTACCTACTATATCCCCTGCATGTTCTAAACCCCTAACCACTCTTGCCATCCTGAAGGGCTGTAGGCATGTGGAGGCACGTGGTTCACACCAATCGCCATGCTAAGAAGTGAGTTCCTTTCCAAAGAGCAGAACAACCAACTCTCTAACCCTGGTATCCGCGCACTGCCCGAAGAGAAAGGCGAACTACTGGGTACTCGCTTGGGAAAACACCCAGCGAGTGCTGGCGGTGTAGTGTGTGCGTATCTGCTGTCGCACATGCCGGCTTAATTCAGAATCCCAAGTACGTGCATCATTGCACCAAGATTTAGGGATGGTGTGGCAGATAGACCACCACGATGGTACATGTACCTCTTCAAAGACCATGAACTCGTGGAGAGATCCCATCGCCACTAATAATAAAGAAAGTGCCCCTCCTCAGAGCTGAAGAGGAGTCAATCACCTCATGAACATCAAGAGCTCAGTATCCAAACTCCAACTGGGAAGAAGGTGTCCCCTGATGTTTGGCCAGAGGTTGGAAAAACGCATCAAGAGCAATCTGGACCATCTCTGAAGGCAGCCCCAGGGACTGCGGAAACTCACCGTGCACTTGTTGGGCTTCTCCCCGGAGTGGACTCGCATGTGGATGAGCAGCTTATAGCGGGCGTTGAAGGGCTTGTACCTGCGTGGACACCCAGCCCAGAAGCAGGTAAAATCTTCTCCTTTTCGCTGGTCGATGTGGACCTTCTCGATGTGCCGCACAAGCTCCTCCTGCTGGTCATACAGGGCACTGCAATCTATCCAGTGACAGCGATGCTTGCCCCCAAGGTCATCCATGTCCCCATCCTCCTCCAGCGCAGCCTGGGATAGGGACAGCGGCTGGGTGTGGGGGACCAGGTCTTGGTGGTGAAGGTGCGGGTGCGCATGGTAGGGTGGCGGAGGTCCTTGGGGCGTGAGAGGGGGCGCCGAAGGCAGGTCCAGGGTGCTCCCTGGGAAGTCATCCAGCCGTTCGGTCTTCAGCAAGCCAGTGGACTGGCCAGGCTGCACCACCCTGCTGCCCACCAGGCCAGGCTGCAGACCACCATGCTCCAGTTGCTGCATGCGTTCATACTCGGCCACACCATCTTCCCCGTAGGCCGGGAGCGCCAGGCCACTGCTGGCCACCAGCAGACCCTTCTGGCCACCGGGGACAGAGCATGGCTGAGGGATGCAGCTGCCACGCACACCCAGGAAGTGACCGTAGACCTCGGGCTGCGGGGACATGTTAGCCGGGGAAGCCCGGGAGCCATTGATGTAGGCCACCAGGGAGGTGGGCGAGGTGCGGATGATGGTGTTGAAGTCTATCCCGATGCCATCGGACAGTGGGGACAGGGACAGGGCCCTCTTCTTGGAGCGGGCCGAGTGGGACCTGGGTGAGGAGTGCCGGGAACTCGGGTAGGGAGAGTGGCTGTTCTCCATGCCGAAAAGGTAGGGCGGGAGTGAGTTGGAGACACTGCTGCTGGACATGGCGGAGCCCGGAGGAAGGCCCAGGATGTCTCCAAGCTCAGTGCCGTTCTGAGAGCTGTGGGTGGAAGGGAGAGAAGGGAGAGTTCTGTAGCCATGGGACCACTCTTGTTTAACGCTCAACGCAGACTGAGTTTCTGTCAGGCTGAAAGTTGTGGATGCCGATGACTCGCGGGAAATAAGGGACCTGGAAAGACAGGCAGAAGGGGCGAAAGGAAAAAGAGAAAAAGGAGAAACATTTTAACAGGATCTAGATTGCTTAAGAGCTGAAATAACACTGCATTGACAATCCCTTAAGTATGTCGCCTAATTACTTTCTCTGCTAAACACACATTCTTTGGCTAAGATAAAACCCCAGGCTTTCAGTTCCAGGTAAACGATATTTTACCAAGAAGTACAATAAAGGCTAATGCTCACTGGAATAATAAAACAAAAGCGCTATTGTTATAAATAATCTTAATGTGTTAATGATAATACATAGTCCAGGCTTTGTTTTTAAATACTTCTCTCTCACTTTTTTTTTTTTTTTTTTTTTTACGGTAGGGGAGAAAACTTAAGAAACCTAGAGTTCAGATTGCTGATGCCTGTCTCACCAAACTCGGTAAACACATATGTACTACTAAGCCCCTACTGTCTGCAGCATGCTGT
>NW_006408574.1:9755379-9781069 GCF_000296735.1 Chrysochloris asiatica
TTCCCTGATATTAAAGAATTTGGACTTTGGGACATTTTTTTTTTTTTTTTATGGAGCAATGAATGCTGTTGGTCCTCCACCAGACACCATATCAAATCATTGTAGGAAACAGGAAAACACTTAAAATACAGATAATGTGGTGTCGTAGAACAACCACTGGACCTGGCGGGGGTGGTGTGTGTGTGCGTGTGCGTGTGTGTGTGTGTGTGTCTGCTCTTACACATTCTAGTACAATTCAGAAACCCAAAGTGTTTACATTCATGGGCTAAGACTTAGAGACAGTGTGGCAACCTCCTCCTTACCCCCAGGATGATTCATGTATCTGTCTTCGAAGATCAAGCAAGGTCAGAGGTTCAAAGCCACCAGCTGCTCCTTGGAAGCCCTATGCTGGATTGCTATGAGTTGGAACTGACTCAACAGCCCTTAACAAAAACATAATGCATAGAGTCCCTGGGTGTGCAATCAATTTAGCACTTGATTACTGACAGCACTTGGTTCGAACCCACCCAGAGGTGCTGCAGATGTCAGGACTGGCAATCCGCTTCGGGAAGGTCACCACTTTGAAAACCACGTGGAGCACAGGTCCACTCTATACACACGGGGTTCATGAGTCAGCACTAACTCAACAGCAACTTGAATATAATATATAAGGGACAAACTGAACTCGAGGTATAACCGGAATGATGCACTTGGATTGTCCCTCCCACTGCCATGGGGTCGGTTCTGACTCACAGTGACCTAGAGGACAGAGCAGAACTGCCCTTACAGTTTCAAGGCTGTAAATCTTCACTGGAGCAGACAACCTTATCTTTCTCCCTAAGAACGGCTGGTGGGTTTGAACCTCGGACCTTTGGGTTAGCAGCCCAATGCTTATCCCACTGCCCTACCAGGGCTCATTTTTTCCTGCACTAAAGTAAGACTAAACCAGACCCATATGCACCTGTTAGGATTTAACTAAATATTCTTAAAGACAGGAATGGATCTTGTCTGTAACCTGAGAACTGCCTGCGTTCTCAAGTTGTGGTTCCTGAAGATTCATGTGTCTACTGTGGGTACTCCTCAGACTCAGACATGGGCTCCATCAGAGGCAGCTGACCCCTGTATTGCTTTCTACACGATAACATTCTGGCAAAGATTCATCAAAGCAAAATCTCACACAGAATACATGTCTCCCGACACTCCCAGCTGTTAGATAATGCCAAGGAGCTGAGAGCAATGGGAGAGAAGCATTCTCATCAAATTTCCTCCTTTTCACAAAAAGGAAACAAACAAAGCCTGCCACTTCTTACAAGCATGAGATACTCCTAAGAAGACATCTCATCTCCCAATTGCACAATGTAAGGTAGCAACGCGGTGATTAATAGGATGGTTCCATCCAGTGGATCCGTGTTCCTCAGTGACAAACAGGTTGCTGTTGTTAACTGCCATCGAGTCAGTTCTGACTCACAGTGATCCTGTATGGGGTTTCTGAGGAGCAGTTGGTGAGCTTGAACTGCCGACCTTGCAGTTCAAACAATCTTGCTTACCCTACAGCATCATTTTTGAACCCACCAGCTGCTCCACAGTAAAAAGTCCTGGTACGGTGCTGTAGGATCGGTTTGAATCACAAGGTCAGCATTCAAATTCAGCTGTGGCTCTTCACAAACCTGATACAGGGTCACTATGAGTCGGAACCGATTGCCTGCACTTAACAACAACCAAGATTTAACAGCCTCGGAAACCCTATACAGGGTCACTGTGGGTCGGACCCGAGTTGACGGCACGTAACAACAACAACCCTTGGCACAGACATTTTTTTCTTGGTGTACAATCTCATATTCAGGTGGCAGTTCTTTGTGAGCCCTAAGGTGGTTGCTGGACATCACTCTATTAGTTTCAGTGGATACATTCCGTTGTTTTCCCAGCATACTGGCAACACATGGCTGCCCCTTGGAGTTGGCGGGGGGCGGTGGTAGCATCCCAGGTACCTTTGGGTTCCTTCCCCAGACAGACAGAGGGGGTGCTTTCTGATCCCAGCTAATCAACAGTTGCTCCATACCTCTGTATAAGGTATGATTCCACTTACCGCCAAGCTTGAGATGGTTTTTAGGACACAAAGCACAGGAGCTTTATCAGACCTGGGGGCTAAGGGACCACTCTTCCCAGGTCTTGTATATGCCTAATCACTGTTGTTTGGGAGTATTCCAGATTTTTAAGCTTCTAGTACTTTATCCACCTTCATCTAGAAAACCCATTCTAGTTTTCGATCTGCCTTTGACTATCTTGCTTGTAGAAATAATACCATTGGGTTGAGGGGCGGCTACAGTGAAACGTGTTCGTTCATTCCATTGTTGAGAACTGCTACTTATCGTTCTCAAATTACATCTAACTTTACTTAACAACTCATGGCGCCCCCCATGTGTGTCAGAGTAGAACTGGGCTCCCGCGGGTTTTCAACAACTGAATTTTCAGAACTAGGTCACCAGGCTTCACTTCCTGGGTGCCTCTGAGTGAATTCTAACCATCAACCTTTCAGTGAGCAGCCAAGGGTGCTTGTGTACCACCCAAGGCAATCTGGCGTAGGGGGCCTTGAGTGTTGCTAGCTTCAGGTATCTGTGCGTGTTATCTTTCTCAATTCACCTCAAAGTTCATCAAGAGAAAGAATTTCTTTCCTATCTTCCCAGAACTCACCAGAGTGTCAGAAGCACAATGTTGTAAGGTCCTTAGGTGCCAGGGAGTCAGCTCCATCTCATAAGGGCTCCACATACAACAGGACTAAACAATGCCTCGGCCCCCCATTGTTGTCGCCTCTGTATCAATGCAGCTCCTTGAGGGTCTGCTCCTTTTTTGTGGACCCTCTACTTTCCTATGATAAGTTGTTGTTAAGTGTCATCGACTGGGTTCTGATTCATAGCAACCTCGTATAGGCTTTCCAAGAGCAGAAATCTTTCTCCCAAGGAGCTGTTGATGGGCTGGAACCAACAACGTTGAGGTTCACACTCTAGTGCTTAGCCTACGCTCCCCAAAATTGTTGCTGTTGTTAAGTTCCCTAAGTCATTTCCAACTCCTAGTGACCCTGTATATGATTACTGAGGAGTAGCTGGTGGGTTTGAATGCAAACTTTGTGGCTAGCAATCCAGTGCTTATCCTACAGTGCCATTCCAGGACTCCCCATGGCAACCACTCAAACACTAGTGATTTAGACCATCCCTTACAGCTTGCCAAGCACTCTCCCTATATGTTGTTTTTAAGTGCCATACAGTCAGTTCTGATTCATAAAGACTCCATTAAGGTTTCTGAGGAGCACTGGTGCGTTTCAACCAAGGTTTCAAAAGGTTGTAGGAAAATACCATGATTTTTTCATTCAATTTTTCTAAAACTTTTTGAAGCCTGCTCATATAATATCTCACTTGATACAACCTCTGAGTTAAGTAAAACAGATTTTTATTTTACTACCTCTATTTTAATAACCTCATATGCATGAGAAAGCCGGACAGTGAATAAGGAGGACCACAGAAGAATTGATGCCTTTGAGTTGTGGTGTTGGAGGAGAATATTGAAAGTGTCATGGGCTGCCAAAAGAACCAATAGATCTGTGTTGGAAGAAGTGCAGCCAGAGTGCTCCTTGGAGGCCACGATGGCCAAACTTCGTCTCTCATACTTTGGACATATTGTCAGGAGGGAACATTCGCTGGAGAAGGATGTCATGTTTGGTAAGATGGAGGATCAGAGAAAAAAAGAAAGACCCTCAGTGAGATGGATTGACACAGTGATAGCATCGTTGTGCTCAGGTGTGGCAACAATTGTGAGGCTGGCCCAGGATCAGGCAGTGTATCATTCTGTTGTGCATAGAGGGTCACTATGAGTCGGTACCAATTTGATGGAACCTAACAACAACAGCAACAATATTTTTTTGTTTTTTACAAGAATACAATTTTACAAAGAATACAATTCTGTGGTTCTGTGAAATTCCTTCCAGTGACACCAAATCTTTTTTTTTTAAAGGACCAGAGTCCTTTTCTGGAAGTACAAATGAAGTGTCTGTTGCTGTAGACAGCTACCTCTCTGGACCCTACACATTCTCTGTGGTTTTTCCTGTATCACATCCGTGCGGAGTCCCCAGGTCCTGAGCCTCAAACTCAGACAAACAAGGATTGGACCGTAAACGTTCTGATCTCTTTTTGAATGGCTATGAAGGGTTCTGAAGGATTGTCATATGCCACCTTCCTGAGGAGCACACCAGCCCAGGGAAAAGCGAGTTGCAAAGAGCTGTGAGCCTACAATCTCAATCTCTGTGTGATCACCGGACTCTACAGGTGTTATTTCTGGTGATGGGACCACCTGGAAGTATAGGTGGACCCCAGGTTAGAAGCCAGATCCTAACTGTGCCTTTAGTCTTTAGGTGGAATTTGTAGGTATGTTGGAACAGGTGCATATGATTCCTATTTAGCCTAACTTTACTGCCTGAATCAAAACCTTCAGATTTATAAGCTGTAACTGCAGCAAGTCAAGGTGATTGTAAGTGAGAACAAATTCACATATCAAAGAACAAGTATGAGATGAGTTGTCTGTAAACTGGAAGTTCGCAAGTCAGAGACTATCTATATACATGTAAAAGCCAAGGAGATACAGCACAAAGAAATCAAGCCAATAAGAAAAACTCAGAGACCATGGACAACAAACGGGATAGGGTACAGCTGAAGCAAGAATCCAGTCACACCCACTGGGCCACAAGAGTTGTGATGATCAAGTTGAGTTGCTCGGTTCAATGCACTGTGACTTGAGTTGCTCAGTTCAATGCACTGTGACTTATAGATCACACAAAATTCCCAAACCAAAGCAAGACCAGAGATGTTTAAAGAAAAAAAAAAAAAGGATAGAGTTGATCCAAAAAACAAAACAAAACAAACCATTAATTTTACTGAAGTAAACAGAAAGAATTAATTGCCCAGTAATAAAAAATTGATTTAAATGTATTTATATGTTTTTATTAATAAAAGGGAATCTTGGGCAGCAAGAAGTCCTTATTGGATATTTAAGAAGACATTTTTATTTCATGAGAAAATGTTTATAGTCTATTAACTAAAACAGTAGATTGTAAAACAACGCAGATTGTTGTATCAATTTGGTAGACAGAGGAATGTAAGGTGACTCTAGAAAGTTGGTGGGATAATGGAATTAAAAAATAATGGAATTTTCTCATGACCTTTTGAAGTCCCCTTGTGTGTTTATGATACACGTGCACAAGGATAAAGAGAAGACTGGACATTAAAAATCAACCTATGTTGTCGCCATTAAGGGAAAGTGAGGGAAAAATAGCAATGAAGCTATGAGCTAAGCCCTACAATGTTCAATAGACTCCTGTGAACCCGGGTGGAGACCTGGTTGGCCAGCAATATGTCAAGACCTGGGGACTCTTGAGAACAGAGTCAGTGACATAGCCACAGAGGACTAGAGCGGAGGGTGAAGCATCCAGCTGATAAGAAGAGAGGACATATGCACAAGAACACCCATATGTGCAGATAATACCCACTTGACCTGGCTTCAATGACTGGATGATCAGAGCTCAACCTGAAGAAGAAAGAAGAGGAAAAAAAGAGTAATCTGATATAGTCTGATGAACTTGACCTACATCTATGGATGCAGTAGCTCAAAAGAGGGAACAAATCTTTACAGCAAAGATCATTCCCACCCCCTCCATACACATAGTAGACAGGGATGGGTAACTTGGACATTGGCTACACAAAATGGGGGAGCTACAAAGGCAAGAAGTGACTGGCTAACAGGCTTTCAAGAGGGAACCTAGATCCAGAGGGCCTGGAGGAAGGTAGAATCTCCACTGGGTAGTGTCCATTCTGTCTGGGAGGGGCTGTTGAGGGGAGATGTGGATAGATCTCTTGTGATACAATGGTGAATGGTTGTTATCAGGACTGCCTGTGAGGGTTGGAAATGTAAAGGTAGACAGTTTGTAGCAAGGAGGGGAGTGATTGACTTTGCAGTCCAGGAGTAGAGGTCCCTGGGACCATCAAGGGAGAAGAGCGTAGAGTGGGACCCTACCCAGAGAAGCAGTGATGCCAGAGATGGAGGCAGAGATGATGACACGGAGAGATGGAGCAGCTGGGGACTTTAGACACAGAGAAGGAGAGGGGCTGTATGCTGAGGACCAGGGGGGCAAGCTTGTAGGGTATACCCTTTGGTTGGGTGATGAAGCATGGAGGGGATTGTAACCAAGGCAATGAAACGATATACGATAGGATGAATGTAAAGCTAATGTTCTCCCATGTAAACTATCACATAATTCATAATAAAGCATTTTTAAAAAGTCCACCTATGGGTCATTCCCACCCCCTCAGTACACAGGGTTGACAGGGATGGGCAACTTAGACAATGGCTTCATGGAAAGGCATGAAGTGACTGGCTTACAAGCTGTCAAGAGGGAGCCAAAAAAAAGGGGGGGGGGGCGCCTAGTTTCAGAGGGGTCAGGGGAAGGTAGCATCTCCACTGAGTGGTTTCCAACCTGTCTGGACGGAGCTGGTGAAAGGAGCTGGGGATAAGACTCTTTTGGTTCAATAGTGAGTAATTGCTATCAGGACTGACTGTGAGAGTTGCAAATGTAAAGGTAGAGTTTTGTAACAAAAGGAGAGGAGTTGTTGATCTTGTAGTCCAGGAACAGAGGATCCTGGGACCATCAAGAGAGAAGAACGGAGTACGGGACCCTATCCAGAGAAGCAGTGACGCCAGGGATGGAGGCAGAGATGATGAGGTGAAGAGACAGAGTGGTTGGGGACTCTAGGCTCAGGGAGGAAGAGGGGCTGTGTGCTGATGCCTGGTAATAGGCCTGCAGAGTGTATCTTTTGGTTGTTTGAATGGTTATATATTCCTGAGTGCTTCAGTGTACATCCAAAAAAACAACCAGAGGGAAAGGAAGCAAATGCTATTGAATGACGATGCACAGAGGGGATTGTAATCATCGCAATAAACCAAAATACGACAGGATGAATGTAAAGCTGATGTTCTCCCATGTAAACTATCACTCAATTCACAATAAAAACTTAAAAAAAAAAAAGTCCACCTGTGGGGAATAGAAGCAAATCCTGTTGAATGATGATGTAAGAAGATTGTCATCATTGCAATAAAACGATGACTGTAAAACCAATGTTCTCCCATGTAAACTATCACTCAGTTCACAATAAACACTTAAAAAAAAAAAAGCCCGCCTATGGTTGTCTCTGGGTGATAGGGCTCAGGATTCCATTCATCTACTGCTTTGTGTTTTTCCACATCATCGAGTCGTAACGGTTCCGACTCATGGAAACCCCATATGTGACACCCTTCCTTTGAGGTGTCTCTGGGTGAGTTTGAACAACCAACCTTTGAGCTACCAGTTGAGTGTTTAATTTCTGTTCCTCCCAGGGACACGCTTTCATAATAACTAAGAATGGTATAGGTAGTCAGCCATTTAACTCAGAATGACGTAGCCAACTGAAACCTAAACCAGTGCCATCAAGTCAATGTTGACTCACAGAGACCCTACAGGACAGAGGAGAATGTAGGTTTTCTGAGATCTTTATGGGAGCAGACTGCCTCATCTTTCTCCCAGGTAGGTTTGAACCGCCAGCCTTAACAAGCAGCCCCATGCTGAGCCCACTGTGCAAGTAGGGCTCATTAAATAAAGTATGTAGAAAAATAAATACTTCTCAGATGTATTTCTACTTTAATACAATCCTTTTACCAGCAGCTGCTAAAGTAAGGCTTTGCTCAGGGTGCCTGTCTCAGACCGAACCATTCACATCCCTCTCCTGCTCCAGCTGTAACCCTCATGCCGTCAGTGGAGAAAACACAAAGCAACTCTCTCTCTACCTCTTCCCTGTATCTGCAGAGGGCAGAATGCCTTCAGGTTGAGCCGCTGCATCTTAACCTTACTCTCCTCAGATGGAACTCAAACCAGTCAACAGATCACCAACACAGGGGACCTTCCTAAATCCCTAAAAGAAAGTCTCAGACTTTTCCAAGTCACTTCCCAACTCCTATTTCTTTGCTCAACCTGCAAAAAAGAAAAAGAAAAAAAATTCAAAACCTAGTTCCACAGAAAGACTCGAAGAATCACGGAATACAGCCAAAAACACTTGTCAGTGCATCTTGAAGATGTTGTCTTTTAAGAATAGCAAATTATGCTAAGGAATCAAATATGCCAGAAACTCCTGAGATAATGACCCTTCCCAGACCGACCTCATGAAAGGAACTGTGTCAGGTGTATGGGGCTGGAGCAGTTAGTGGCAGGCATACCATCAGCTTCTCCATTAATTATGCCTCTCTGCCTTCAAGCCATGGGCCGGACATGCCACAGACAGGAAGCTGAGGCTTCCCAATGCCACCTACCCCAGGAGCACAGCTAATTTTGCATGCAACACTCAGCAAGTCTGAGGAGCCCCTCAAGGCATAGTCATCAATGGGAAAAATGACAGCGTTTCCATCACAAAAAGTCTCAGGTGGAAAACAAGTTTCTATCTTATAAAAATAAAAAAAAAATTGGCATAAAGAAAAAAAAAAGGATCTCAGAACAATGATTTCAGAGTTTCCAATATCAGCGAGGAGGACAGCACAGAGACGCAAGAGAGAAAAAGTGGGGCAGGAAGAGAAGTTCGACAAGGAGAGAGAGAGAAGAAAAGAGATTCTAGAAAAACAAGACCATCCAGCCCTATGCTCACCCCAAAAGAAGAGGAGCAGAGGTCCAGAGAGTTCCTTCGTACGATCACAGTTGCAGGAGGCCCAGGGCTAATGCTGGACAACGTCGAGTGAAATTGATTATGTCTCCAGCAACCCTGTAGGACAGATTAGCACTGCCCATTGGGATTTCTGGGCTTTAGTCTTCACAAAGACAGACTGCCATGTCTTTCTTCTGCAGAGCCACTGATGGGGTCAAACCTTCCGGTTAGTCGTCAAATGTTAACCTGGTCAGCCGCAAAGGGTCCTTAGAATCAAAGCCAATCAGCAAGAACTTTGGATTGTGTTTTTCCAAGAAGAGGAGTTCTAGAAGCTGAACTAATTCATCTTAAACATGAAAATACACATGGCATACTTCGTAGTATTTTGGCTTTATGTCTCCTCTAAATACCAGCCTAAAGTGTCCTGGTGTGGCACTGCAGGCTAATGCACTGGACAGCAAGGTCAGATTGAACAGCAAGGTCGGCGGTTCAAACTCACCAGTTGCTCCTGGAACCCTATACCGAGTTGCTATGAGTCAGAACTAACTTGATGGCACGTAACAAAAACAATATCAACTTTGAGGGAGAGAAAAATCAGCCTGCAGGATGATTTCCCTATTCTATTCAAATCTCTCCTTTGGGGATAAATACTAGCAGTGTGGCACCTACAAAGGAGACCTGGTGGCCCCATGATTAAGCACCCAGCCACTAACCAGAAGGTTGGCAGTTCAAATCCACCAGCTGGATCTGGTGATCTGCTCCCATAAAGATTATAGGTGAGGAAACCCTATGGGGCAGTTCTATTCTATCTTACAGGATCCTGGGCTGTAGGATAAAGCACCACAAGGTCAGTTTGATCCACAAGTTCAGTTTCAAACTCACCAACCACTCCTAAGAAACCCTATACCGGGTCTCTATGAGTCAGAACCTTAACAGCAAGAATGGGTTAGAATCAACTCAATAGTAGACAACATCAACAATATGGTATTTAGTCATGTGTTGTCTTGACTTGTGATGGAATTCATACCTGAGAATATGCCTTCCCAGAAACATCATGAATTCTTGAGACTCATAATTTTGCTCTTTATTTTCTCTACTAACTTCCTAAACTTCAACTATTGTATCATGTACACTGTAACCAAAACCAGTTGCCGCTGAGTCAACTCCTGCTGATTTTTCAGAAGTAGGTTACCAGGCCTTTCTTATGAGGCTCCTGTGGGGGGGACTCAAAACCACCAGCATTTCAGTTCATAGCCAAACGCATTAACCGTTTGCACCACTCAGGGACTGTCATGCAGACTGAGACCAAAAACCAAACACTACTGTCCAGTGGTTTCCAGCTCATATCGACCCTAGAGGACAGAGCAGTTGTCACATAGCGTTTCTGAGACTGTAGATCTTCATGGAAGCAGTCTGTCTCATCTCTCCCACTCCGAGCCACTCGTGGGTTTGAATCACCAACCCTGTAGTTAGCAGTCCAATGTTTAACCCACTGTGCCACCAGGGTTCCTTACAACAGTCACAACCAAACCAAACCTGCTGGTGTGGAGTTCATTCTAACTCATAACGACCCTAGGTAGGGTTTCCCAGACTAACTCTGAACAGGAGCGGTTGGTGGGTTTGAACCTCCTACCCTTGCTGTTAGTAGCCAGACACCTAACCTACAGAGGCACTAGGGCTCCTTGGATAGATGGATGGATGGATGGACAGACAACCCAACCCAGATGATGAAGCAGCCTGGACGTTCTGCCAAGTATACACTGTAAACCTAGCAAGTGGTGGTGGTGGTGTGCCGTGGAATCAGTTCCGACTCATAGCGACCCTGTACAGGGTTTCCGAGGCTGTAAATCTTTATGGGAGCAGAAAGCCTCATCTTTCTCCTGTGGAACTGCTGGTAGTTTTGAACTGCTAACCTTGAGGTTCACAGCCTGGCTCGTAACCACTACGCTACCAAAGCTCCTTCAATCTAGCAGGTAGCAGAGGAATATAGGTTATGTCTGTTTTCTAGGCCACGATATGACATGCCTCGGCAGACACTGACAAATGATCTGTGTGCTCTAAGACCTAGAACCTCAGACTGTTCTTTTCACTCATACCAAAGAACCCAAACCAAGCTCATGGCCAGGGAGTGTGTCAATTCGGGCTCACAGCAGCCCAACCCTACAGGACAGAGGAGAACTTCTCCTTAGGGTTTCTGAGACTAAATCTTTCCAGGATCCGACAGCCTCATCTTTTTTCCTCCAAGCCACTGATGGGTTTGAACCAGAAACTTTGCAGTTAGCAGTCCAAAACTTACCCACTGAGTCACCAGGGTTCCCAATATCACAAGATAGCAGTTAAAAAAAAAAAAAAATCATTCCTCCCAATT
Source organism: Chrysochloris asiatica (assembly GCF_000296735.1). NCBI lineage: Eukaryota > Metazoa > Chordata > Mammalia > Afrosoricida > Chrysochloridae > Chrysochloris > Chrysochloris asiatica. The sequence continues at coordinate 9,766,432 of NW_006408574.1, forward strand.
AAGGTGAGAGTATCATACTTACTCTGTTTTCATACATATTTTAATACAGAACATGTGTGTGTGTGTGTGTGTGTGTGTGTTCAGGAATAAAAACACTCACGGGGTGTGTGATTAAACCATAAATAATAATAGTTTTTTAAAAAATTAGCGCAAGACCTGGTATCTGAAGGAGGTATATTCAGGTTGGCTGCATTCATTGCCCTCTGTAAGCTAGGACTGATGGGGTGGCATGCTGTCGACACCTGGCTTCCTGGAGGTGAAATGGGTCCCAGTCGCTGAACCATCATGGAACTGCTGGTGACCACAAGATTGTTGCAGCCGCCTTTTCCAATGGACTTGCACTGAGAACTATAGCCAAGAGCCCCTAAAAACAAACGAATCAGGTTAGCATGCATGCCCCTCAAGTCACAAAGCAGTAAACACACATGTGTAGTCTAATATCCGGGCCCATCTCCCGGGACAGTCCTGGGATCATCCTTTTGTTTAGCTGTTGTTGAGACCACAGAGCATCCTTTCATTCCAACAAAAATGTCAAAATGTTACAATGGAAATATTCTGATCACCTTCCATTATTACCACGTATACAAAATGTGCCGTGAGTTAATGTGCTAGACTGCAAGGTCAGTGGTTCTAACTCACCAGCTGCTCCTTGGAAACCGTATACAGGGTCACTATGAGTCGGAACCGACTTGACCACACTTAACAAAAACAACAAAGTACAAGTACCCAGTCATATTAAGGATCATATTTTCGAATCGCCTTATCTAAAGGGTTAAGGTGGGAAGTAAAGGGTTACTTCTATCAAACCAAGTTTTTCTTAGACTAGCTAATGTCTTGAGCAAAGTTAGTATGGCTAGAAAAAAAAAAAAAAACCCGTTTAGCTGGTTTACTTCATTCCCAGGCTAACCTTCCAAAAACTTTCTTTTAAAAGGATATTGCCTGGCTGTGTCTCTCCAATCTTGATTTTTTTTTTTCCTCTTCATTCCAATCCATTCTCATTGGATATTTATTCAATTTTTTTTTTTTTTTTAAAGGGGAGATGGCTTGATTAAAACACTCATTCTAAGCAGTATAGTAACCAAATTCAACACTGATTTTTTCATTTTCCTTTGGACCAATCTTCTAATGTAGTAAAATTGGGGACATATTCAAAAGGGATAAAAAAAAGAAAAACAAAAACAAGAAATTCACAAGAATCAGTGTCATTATAGAAAAGTAAAAAGCAGATAGTTACAGCTCATTTTAAAACCGAATCATCATGATCTACTACTCATTCTTGATGTTTTGTTTCTACTTTTACGCACATTGTGTTAGGTAGGCTACACCTGGTCAGGTCCCCCAAAACTGCCCAGTCTGTTTCCATAGCTAACAAATGGAAACTATGAGCTCAGTCTTTAACAAGTTCTGAAATGTTCTCCCCAAACTCTCCATCCATTTCATTGAAAGAATTGGGATCGAAGTAGGTGGAAGAAAGCAGGTCACTATGATTCTCCTTTGTCCCACGGGCTACAATTTTCTGTTTTGAGTTTTCAAACCAATAAATAAGTAGCCAAAAAAGTGCATTTACTGTAAACTTTTGTAAGACTCTCTTCCAAAAGCCCACAAAACCAAGGGATAAGTCAAACTCACATTCATGAAACCACATCTCAAAAGGGCTGGCAGAGCTAGGCAGGTTGTTGTTGTTGTTGTTAAGTGGCAGGCAGGTAGAGATCTGATCAAGCCCAGCCCCCTGGGTAACCGAACTCCAAGTACTAACTGACTAGTCCAAGGTCAGGCCTGGATTTAATGACAGAGCAGAGACTGATTCCACCAGGGGGTGTTCACCTGGCACCTGTGAGCTTGTATGCAGCCACTGGGATGAATATGTGGTTCCTTTCTTGGCCACTTTCCACTATTGACTCCAACAGACATTTTTCTCCAGATTTTTTTTTCCCCAGATGCACAAGGCAGAGCATCTCTTTCATCCCACCCACTGCAGCTTCTATCTGCTCTATCTTCTTGTGACTTCAAAATGTTAGAGATGTTCTCTGTTTGTATATAACTCTCAAGCATTGTACCATCAAAGCTTCATCTAACCAGCAAGAGTGCTGGGTAAGTGTTTACAAAACGCATCATAAACTGAGTATCTTTACCAATCCCGACAAACCACATGCCACTTGCCCATCGAGTCAGTGAGTCAATTCTAATGTGTGTCAGAGTAGAACTGTGCTCCACAGTGTTTTCGATGGCTTGCTCTCTTTTCCCAAAGGAAGTGCATCACTTGGTCTTTCCTCAGAAGCACCACTGAGTGGATTCCAAATGGCAACTTTTCAGTTAACAGCCAAAGTCTGTACCACCTGGAGATTCCCTTTCTACCACAGATAAGGCAATATGGCAGCTCACAGTCTCGTCCATTATACTGTTACTGTTGACCCTGTAAGCTATGGTCAAGCTGGTTCAATGTCATAGTGATGCTGTAGAAGAGTGTAGAACTGTGTCATAGTGTTTCCTAGGCTGTCATCATTATGGGACTGGAATGTCAGACCCTGTTTTCCTGAGAAGCTCTGGGTGGGCTTAAAACACCAAGTTTTGGATTAGCAGCAAAGAGCTTAGACCACTGAATCACCAGGGCTCCCATATATAACACATGTGAATTATTTCCCTTCCCTTGTTCTATGGCTATAAGCCACTGCTGTTAAAATCAGCAACCGTTATTAAATAGTCTGTCAAACTCCATGTCATACATTCATTTGAAGAACTCAGTCATTTCATCTTCCTTCTTAATGTTGTAAAGTGCCATCAAGTCGATTCTGACTCATAGAGACCCTATATTGGGTTTCCAAGGAGCAGCTGGTGCTTTAAACTGTTGACATGGTGGTTTGCAGTCTAGTGCTAATCCTATGATACCATAGCAGAAGTCCTCCTCAATAAAAAGGTGTTAATATCTATCTCTAACACAATGGTGTTAATATCTACCTCTAAAACAAAGGCATTTTAGCAGCTGGTGCCACTCTAGAAATACTCAAGAAATACTCTTTGATGGCAAAGCCCATCAGTATCGTATTTTATCAAACCTAAGATGCCATCGACTATAAGATGTACCTTGCTTTCCATACTAGTAAGAACATGCACTGATGATTAAAGTAGTGCTTGGTGTCCAGATTTCAGAGATACAGAGCTATGGACACACAGGTATCTTAGAACCGATGCAATTCCAGTACGATAGCTCACACAAGTTCTTTTAACTCTTGCCTTCCCCACGTACCTCTCATCTTAGGATCCTTGGACCTGTCTATTTTGTGAATACCTATATCTTTGGGGATCTGATTCAAGGGTCACCTCCTTTAGAATCCATGGTCCCCAACAATTTCCAGTCCAGTTGGCTCTGACCCATGGTGACCCCAGGTGTGTCAGAGGAGAATTGTGCTCCACACATGTTTCTATAACTGATTTTGCATGAGTACATTACCAGGTCTTCTTCTGAGACACCTTCTTCTGGATGGACTTGAACCTCTAACCTTTTGGTTAGTAGCCAAGCAAGGTCACCATTTGCATCCCCCAGAGATTTCTGCCTGCTGGGTAGATCTGCCCAATTCCTCCTGGTATTGGCCCCATCACTGCTGGTAACACATCTGTCTCAGCACTCACAAGGATTAAAGAAACAGAATTGCTTCCATGCCTGTTACCCAGTCCCTTCACCTGCAGCTTTGTGAAGAGAAGATCCTCATCTGAAACATCTCTTTCCTCAGCACCTAGTCTAGGAGCTGGTACAGAGCACACAATAACATCTATCCAACGAAGCTAAGAATGAACGCAGGAGAACAGAATGTTCACTGCAACACTATTCAAACCAGCCAAAGGATGGAAACACACAACCTGCCCATCAACGGATGACTGGATGAACGAAATGGGGTGTATCCACACAAAGGAATGGTATTCTGCCCTAAAGAGACCTGAAGCCCAGATTCAGGGTAAGATATGGTTAAGCCTAGAAAACATCATGCTGAATGAAACAGACACAAAAGGACAGCAATTGTATAACCCCAGTTACATGAAACATACAAAGCAGGCAAGTGGAGAGAAGATGTTTATGAGTAGTTAGTTACACGGGCAAAGGGGAGTCAGTGCTGGGGGCACCGAGATCCTGTTAAGGCTAGTGGAAACATTTTAAATGGATGGTGGTAGTAATTGGATCACAAGAAGCATGTACAATTCCATCACTGAATTTGTACATACAAAAACATGTTGAAATGGCCAATGTTTTGTGTATGTGTTTGTGTGTGCCACAGTATAAAAAAGATTGTGTTGTTGTTGTTATTGTTAAGTGCTGTCAAGTCAGTTCCGACTCACAGTGACCCTGTATAGGGCTTCCACGCAGCGGCTGGTGAGTATGAAACGCCAACCTTGCGATTCAAACCAAGCCTGAGGTTGAGTGCTTATCCTACAATGCCACATGCAAACAATTGTTGTAGTTAAGTGCCATTGAGTCAATTCAGACCCATAGGACACTGTATAGGGTTTCCAAAGAACAGCGGGTTAGCTTGAACCACCGACCTTGCAGTTCAAACGCCTTTGCAGTCTGACGCATTAGCCCACAACGCCACACCAGGACTAAATACTTATAAATTATTTCCCCTGTCACCTCCCTCGTTTCCTTTACTGAAACACAATTTAAAAAAAAAAACAAAAGAAAAACTCCAATGAAGACAATTTTTGGCTGCTCTTCACAGTCCTCATTATTAAATACTCATAGAAGATACGTTGGGTGGGAGTATTGATTATAAATTCATCTTCCTGTCCCAGGAGTTTACACTGGCCGAGGCTGCCCCCATAATCCTCTTGTCTTGCTCCCCGCATTCCAATGCGGCTCTCAATCTGTAATAAAATCCTAATTCCTCCTTCCCCATGCCTCCTTCATACCACTCCCTTCTCCCAAATAAATGCACTGCCAACTTTGACCTCATCTGTCCAGGACAAGTAATAGCTTCTGTAGTAGACTGAACTGTGTCCCTCAAAAAGATATGCTCAAATTCAAGCCCCTTAGACCCGTGAATGTGGCCCTGATAGGGAAACAGCGTTCTTGTGTTAAAGTGGCCATCTGGAGAAAGGTGACCTAGCCAATGCCTTCTGGGTACAGTCTCATCAAGGAGACTCCAGACACACTGGGGGCAGACAGACACCATGTGACAACAGAGGCTGAGCCATCCACAAACCCAAGAATGCCAAGAATTGCCATCAGCAACTAGAAGACTTGTTGTGGCACTGTGGGTTAATGCACCAGACTGTAAAGCCCTTTGAACTGCAAGGTCAGTGGTTCAAGCTCACCAGTTGCTCCTCAGAAACCCTATACAGGGTCGCTATGGGTCAGAATCAACTCCACGGCACTTCACAGCGACAACAACTAGAAGACTCAATGAGACAGTGGCTTCAATAAAGGATTCAGGCAAGGAAGCCATTGTGAGGGTGGGGCAGCACCCAAGGGTGGGACAGCACCCAACAGTGTTTCCTTCTGTTGTACAAGGAGTCGCTATGGGTCAGAATCAACTCGATGGTAGCCAATAACAAAAACTAGAAGCTGAAAAGAGGCAAAGGACTTCCCATCCCCTATAGTCATGTCCTGAATGTAGACTTCTGGCCTCCACAATAGTGAGAAAGTAAATGTCGGTCCTGTAAACCCAACCGCTTTGTGGTGTTTTGTGATGGCCATCTCCCTGAGACTCTGACAGCTCCTGAGAGATCTTGCAGTTTGGAAAGAAATGGTGAATTCCATTGAAACATGATGCCTGTGGCACAGCCATGACATCATGAGTCTTGTAAGCAGAGGCAAACAATGGTTTGACCAGGAACCATGGTGCTCAATTATGTTGTTGTCATTGGGTGCTGGCGAGTGGGTTCCAACTCATAGAGACCCCATGGACAACAGAACAAAACTCGGCCCAGTCCTGGGTCACCCTAACAACTGTTGTTACATTTGAGCCCATTGCTGCTGTAATTGTGCCAATCCGTCTCCTCTGGGAACCTTCCTCTTTTTCGCAGACCTTCCAATTCACCAAGCATACTGTCCTTCTCCAGGGACTGTTCCTTCTGATAACAAGAGCAAAGTACATGACACAATGTCTCGACATCCCTGCTCCTAAGAAGCACTCCGACTGTACTCCTTCCAAGACAGATGCATTTGCTCCTCTGGCAGTCCATGATATTTTCAATATTCTTCACCAACACCAAAATGCAAACACATCTATTCTTCTACTGTCTTCCCTATTCACTGTCCAACATTCACATGCATATGATGCTACTGAAAATACCATGGCTTGAGACAGGTGCACCTTAGTCCTCAAGCTGACATCTTTGGTCTTAAACACTTTAAAGAAGTCTTCTACAGATTTGCCTAATACAATGCATCATTTGATTTATTGACGGCTGCTTTCATGAGCACTGATTGTGGACCAGAGCAAAATGAAGTTTTTAAAGTCATCTTTTCTCCATTTATCATGTTGTAGTTTATAGGTCCAGTTAGGCTCAATGCAACCATCTAACTCTTTAAAAAATGATTTCATTATGCCAGGCATCCAAAACACTTGCCAACACCCAGGAGTGTGGTCTCTGGAGATAGCAGTCCACCTGTGACACTTTCTGTTAGTTGTGTTTCGGGGAAATTACTCAGAATCTATGAGCATTCTCCATGTCTACATCTTTTCATCCATAAAACAAAAATAAAAAGATCACCACCTCAAGAAGCTACTGTGGGAAGGGAGTGGTTGATCTTGCAGTCTAGGAGCAGAGGACGCTGGCACCATCAAAGGAGAAGAGTGGAGTGTGGGACCCTATGCAGAGAAGCAGTGATGTCAGAGAGGAGGACATGGAAAGATGGAGCAGCTAGGAGCTCTGGACTCAGGGAGGGAGAGGGGTTGTGTGCTGGTGGCCGGGGGCAGGCTTGTAAGGTGTACCTTTTGGATGTTTGACTGGTTAAATATTCTTGAGTGCTTCAGTGTACATCAAAAACAAAAACAAAAAAACAGAGGGAATGGAAGCAAATGCTGTTAAATGATGATGCATGGAGGAGATTGTAATCATGGCAATGAAACAAAATACAACAGAATGAATGTAAAGCTGATGTTCTCCCCCATGTAAACTATCACTCAATTCACAATAAACACTTAAAAAAACAAAAACAAAAACAAAAAAAAAGAAGCTACTGTGTATTTGTATTAGCAAACACATATGAAAAACTCAGCACACAGACAGTACCTACTAGTACTTACTAAATGTTAGCTGCAACTGTAGACTCCTGGTGTGGTGTTGTAGGATCAGCACTGGGTTATGAACTACAAAGCCAGCAGTCCAAACCCACCAGCTGCTCCTCAGAAACCCTATACAGCATCGCTATGAGTCGGAACTGACTCAACAGCACTTAACAACAACAATTTTTGTTATTCGAGTCCTGGTGTGGTGCTGTAGGAAAAACACTAAACCACAAGGTCGTTTGAATTGCAAAGTTGGCCATTTAAACCTACCAGTTACTCCTCAGATACCCTATAAAGGGTCGCTATGAGTTGGAACCAACCTGACATCATTATTATTGCCATTATTGTTACCTGCCTTGTTCTTCCCAAACAAGATAGTAAAATGATGCCATTTCATTCTCTACCCATTTCCAATATTCTCTTCACTTTGAGCCTGAAGCCAATTTTTAAAAAAAAACAAAAAACAAAAACAACAAAAAACAGGTGTCATCACAGATAGAATAAGATTTCCAAGTGGCCAAGTTAGAATGCTCCTTGGCCTGTCATTCCCTAAAAACAAATTGTACAACTTTTCTAACTGCCAGATGTGCCAACTCCTTGTGCACTGGTTTTCATTTTGAAATATCACTTATTTTTAGAGAAAATATGATGGTTTTTTTTTTTAATGTGTTTGCTGTTCAACTTAGAATCTGAGTGGATGGCATACTGAATACCATGTGCATTCTAGCCAAAATCACTGTGTGCCAACGGGCAGCAAAAATGCTTTGCATCTTGCAGTTTCTGCACAGATAGGTCTGAATCAAAAGGTGTTTTGAATGAATGTCTTCATTAATTACAAGAGCTATCTTGAGGTCAAATAAGTGATTATGTCACTGATTATCAATGCAGACGTTACATCCTTCAGAAATATTGATATTTATCTACAGTCTCTCTAAAACTAGCGTGTCAATCTGGAACCACCATAGACACAGCAGAAGAAAGGCCTGGTGATCTGCTTCCAAAAAACCCATCATTGAAAACCCTACAGAGCACAGTTCTACTCTGACACACACGGGGTCACCAGGTGTCAGAGCCCACATAATGGTAAATCGATCGACCCGTCCATTCCTCCATCTCTGGAGGCATAAAGCTCATTATTTTACTGTTATTGCCATTATCATTGCAAATGTTCTGTAGCAAAGTAGGATGAACCATGGGGTGTGGATGACTCAGGAATCCCTCTGGTTTCATCTGGGGACTGAGCTTGCCCACAGAGACAGGGCCTTACCCAGAGTTCCAGAGTGGCACGGTTGCTCTACACAGAGTGGGTAATGGTTGTTTTTACATTCTGTCAGGTTGGTTCCAATTCATAGCAAACCTGTATATGGTTTCCAAGGAGCGACTGATGGGTTTGAGATGCCAACCTTACTGCTGGGATTCACTTGACTGATATTTTCAATTTAAAAGAAATATATGTGAATGTGTCTGCTGGTGGTACTGTGGTTAAACACTCAAATGCTAACCATAAGGTTGACACTTCAAGTCCACCAGTCTCTCCTAAGGAGGAAGATGTGGCAGTTGGCTTTGGTAAAGATTCCAACCTTGGAAACGCTCTGGGGGAAATCCTACAGGAACTATCACTACGAGTTGGAATCGACTCAGTGGCTTATGGTTTTGGTTTTGTGTTTGTTCTCGGGTTGCGGGGGCGGGGGGGGGTAATTATACAGAAACAAGCAATGCAGTATATTTTCTTGTTGTTGTGTGCTGTCGACAAATAGCCACCCTGGATAGGGTTGCCGAGGAGTTGCTGGTAAGTTTGAACTACTGACCTTGCAGTTCAAACCAATCTTGTAGTCCAGTGCTTATCATACAGTGCCATGCCAGGACTCAAAGAGATACAGATTGTGAAAAGAAAAAGCTCACATTCCTATCCCTCTGACTGTCACCGCTTTCGGACAATCGATTCCAATTGCCTGCCTCCCACATCCTTCTCTAAGTTCGCACAAACATGAACATGTATGTCATACTCCTAAAAGCAACATAAGTTATAAGAGAATTGATCAGATATGTGCCTGTATTGTTCAAGACTCAAGTCCCTAAACTAAAACTGGCAGTCACTGACTTACCACACGTATAATGTTCCAGTGAACTGTATGGACTTCCATCCTCTCATTGTTGCGATGCGTAATTCACCGATGGTATCATTCTCATGCCAACCCCCAAAGACAAATAAAGATCTGATTTATAAAAGATCTGCTCAATACAAGATCTGCTCATAAAAGACAATGATAATGAATGAAAAGCTAAAATACAAAAACAATGAGGTAATTTGACTTATTGTGGAACAGAACCCCATAGTAAGTCACTGAGTAATCTGAGCAGTTAGCCCATTTGACAACCTAATGCACACATCTAGCCTTATGTCTTTAGGAAGCTTAAGAGCCTATTAGTAACAAAGTCTATGAACTTGGAAAAAGCACCGGACCCATCTGAGCCTGTCCTCATCTCTAAACTGGGGTAGGATTCAAATTCTCTGAGAGTACTTGGGGAATGTCATGGATTGAGCTGTGTCGCCACGAGCTATGTGTCCGCTTGGCTGGGCCCTGATTCTCAGCGATTTGAAAGTTATGTGCTAACCACCAAGATGTGATCCAACATGATAAACCAATAAGAGGGTTAAGGGTAGGGTGTACCCTTGAGGAGTTCAGTGTCTCCATACACAAAGCACTGAGCTGAAAACAACAAGGGTGATAGTTTGAACCCACCAACCACTCCAAAGGAGAAAGGTGAGGCTTTCTGCTCGCTTGAAGATTTAAAGCTTTGGAAACCCTAAATAGGGTCACTATGATTTGGAACTAACTCCACTCCATGGCACTTAACAACAACAACAACACCTTTGTTCCCTCACTACCCCAATAGGATGTAAGGGAGATTACCACAGGGATGGCATGCAGCACCTGTTGTTTTACCAAAGATAAAAGAAGAGGGACCTGTTACCATCAACAAAGAAGAGCCAGGAATGGAGTGTTTCTTATGGACCTGAGCTCCCTGCTCTGTGAAGCTCCGGATCCAGGAAAGTGTCGATGCTGAGACACGTGGAGGTCTCCCAGGAAGGCTGGGCCTACAGACGCTGAAACCAGACAAGGATCTTTCCCCAGAATTGGTACTCTGAACTTGGTCTTCTAGTTTCCCAAACTGTTCGAGAGTACATTTCTGTTTGTTAAAGGCCCCCCTTGTGGTTTTTCCGTTATGGCAGCACTGGGGATTTGAGACAGGGAAGCGTATATTTTCACCATAAAAGGGACATTTATTGCCATCAAGGACTCCTGGTGCGGCACTGTAGAATAAACACCGGATCTCAAAGTTGATTTGAACCTTGAGGTTAACGGTTCAAACCCACCAGCTGCTCCTCGGATACCCCATCCAGGGTTGCTATGAGTCTGAACTGATTCAACAACAGTGCAGCCAAGTCAACTCCAACTCCCGGCGACCCATGTGGACCAGAGTAGAAAGGTGCTCCACAGGGTTTTGAATGACTAGTCATCTTTCAGAAGTAGATTGTCAAGTCTTTCTTCCAAGGCACCTCTAAGTGGACTCGAACCACCTATCCTTCAGTTAGGAGCCACGTGCTAACCCATTTGTACCACTCAAGGACTCTAGAATAAAACCAAAGATTTTACAATTGGTTGAAAAAGATTTAGCAAGCTGAGTTAGCAGAAGAAGGGAATTCATTTAAAACTACGAGTTCCTTCTAAAACTAAGTTGCTTTGTCCCTGCCTTTAAATAGGCCAAATCCGAACCCAGAGGGATGGAGGTCCCCAGGAATCATGCAATTGACTTCCTTCCACGTTACTCACTGGAGTCTTGTGGGTTAAATCTACTAGGTTTATCACACAAAGAGGACATTAACTTTCACACCAAATACTCATTCAAAGCGGTCAGCACTCAGGAATGCTGACCACAAAGTATGGAATCACAGCATGACTCACTCAGTGTTATTCCAGCATTAGAGGCGTCATATCTATACCCTGAGAGATTAAGAAATATCATATTCCTGGCTGTGTCTTTCAGAGCCCTGGGTTCCTGTCCAAGGAGACCCCACCACTACTGGGGCGCTCCTGATAAATTGTTACTGCAGTATGATAAATGAAACAATATCCCCCAAGTTTATATTCTGAAGTTTCATCACTCAGCCATTGTACATCAATTATCAACTAATTAGGAGCTAGGGCTTGTGCTGACCCTCCTGTTTGCTACTATAATGATTTGCCAAGTTAACTGAAAGCTGCTTGCTCCACAGAGGCTCTTAGAATAGCAAGACTGTTCAGTAAAGTTCACCAACAATTAGCCTCAAAAACCAAAGAGGAAATGTACGCATATTTTACTGCTTTTCCCTGGACACATTTTCTAACAATCTCATGGGACCAGAGATGATAGATTTGTGCGATAAGCAAACCATTACTCTAAAACCCTGAAATGCCAGTCCAGGTACAATTAATTGTCAGAGATCACGTTCATTTATTGGGTCCTTGCTCTGTGTTATGGAATATACTTTAGGGACTGCAGACACAGGTAAAAGTCAGACAAGACTTGCTTACAATGTAATTTAACATGCTCAAAGCAAAGCTTAGCCACTGAATTCATCTGTGAAAGTCTATGACTTCAGGGTGAAATTCTTATGCCTGTTCTACAATGAGGACTTTTATAAATATAAGAAAGGATGACAGAAGTGGAGGGAAGGAACACGTTCTCATGAGTGACAGTTGCCTCTGTTACCCAAACCCCAACAGGTTGTTATTTCTTGAGCACTACCTCTACTGGTTACAAATTAGTCTGCGAACCTTAAAGTCAGCAGTTCAAAACTACCAGCTGTTCCGCGGGAGAAAGATGAGGCTTTCTGCTCCCGTAAAGATTTACAGCCTCGGAAACCCTGTGCAGGGTCGCTATGGATCAGAACAGACTCTATGGCACACAGCCACCACCACCTGGAGTCCTGGTGTGGCACTGTGGGTTAATGCGTCAGACTGCAAAGTTGTTTGAGCTGCAAGGTCAGTGGTTCAAGCTTACCAGCTGCTCCTTAGAAACCCTATACAGGGTCTCTATGGGTGGGAATCTATTCGACGGCACTTAACAACAACAACAACAACCTGTAATTAGCGTAGTGGTTATGAGTCGGACTGCGAACCTCAAGGTCAGCCATTCAAAACTGCCAGCTGTTCTGTGGGAGAAAGATGAAGCTTTCTGTTCCTGTAAAGATTTACAGCTCACTCCATGGCACACCACCACGTATAATGTAAACCTGGTAGCATAGTGGATTATGAGCTGGGCACTAACCATAAAGTCGGCAGTTTGAATCCACCAGCTGCCCCAAGGGAGAAAGATGAGGCTTTCTGCTCTGGTAAAGATTTACAGACTCAAAACCCCCATACAGGGTTGCTATGGGTTGGAACTGACCGAACAGTACTACACCACCACCACCACCACCACCGATAACCTGAAGCCCTGGCGGTCTAGCGGGTTACATGCTGGACTCTAACCACAAGTTCACCAGTTCAAATCTGCCAGGTTCTCCCAGGAAGGAAGAAAGATGAGATTTTCTGCTCCCATAAAGATTTACAAGGTTGCTATAACTCAGAATCGACTCCATGGCACACCACACCTGTAAACTTTGGAGTGCAGCGAAGCTGTAGGATAAGCACTGGATTGTGAACCCCTAGGTCAGTAGTTCGAGGCCACCAGCTGATTCACAGGAAAAGGCTTTCTCAATGGCACTTGAACAATATAAACTATACCCTAGAAGGAACCGTGGTGTCACTGTGGTTCAGTACTCAGCTGTCGATTGAAATGTCGATCGTTCCAACCCAGGGGAGAAAGAAGTGCAGTCTACTTCCATAAAGATTTACCCTAGGCAGGGGGTTAATTTATTTTTATGACCCTGTCCAATAAGAGCCTCAATGAGTCAGAATCTACTGAATGACAATCAGTGTAGTTTTCTTTTTCATCTGTAGACTTGGAGCCCTGGATGATATAAACGAGTAATGCCCTCAGCGGCTAACCAGCAAGTTGGAGGTTGGAATCCACCCACCTAGAGGGACCTGAGAAGAAAGGTCTAGGGATCTACGTCTGAAAAATTTGTCCCTGAGACCCCAACGGAGCACAGATCTGTGCAGAGTCTGAGTTAACTCAGCAGCAATTAACAACACAGGCGGACGCTGCTTGAAATCTCCCTGAGTTCCCTGGGATTCCGCCTGGTGTGCTCAATGCCATCAGCGAAGAGGATGAGAAGAAAGGGAGAGAGAGGTAGGACCACAGCAGTTTGGGGAAGGACAATGGTGTCACAGTCTTTTCTATGGTAGAGGGCCAGCGGCCACTTGTCTGGAAGCTCCCAGGGAGGGCATGCCCCCTAAAGCTACAACACAGATTTGGGTACCCACGCTGTGTCCACAAGCAGCAGACTTATAGGGATTACCTGGGCTGGGTCAGTGGGTATCTGACCAGGTCAAAAATCAGAAACATTCTGCTCTGTCTTCATAAGGCCCCCAGAGTCTTGTCGTTCCTGCTCAGGGTTTCAGGAAACCCCAAGTAACTATGACTGAGAGGAAATGTCCCAGGACCCAGCAAAAGAGGCTGTTGGAGCTTGATTTGCTTTGATTTAGAGAAAATAATTTTAACGAACCATTTCTAGGGTACACGTGGAGTCCTAGTGTGACACTGCAGGCTAATGCACTGGGCTGCAAGGTCAGTTTGAACCACAAGGTCGGCAGTTCAAGCTCACCAGCCATTCCTCAGAAACACTATACAGGGTCGCTATGGGTCGGAACAGACAATAAGAACAGGAGTACATGAATTGGTAGAGGAAGTCATGCCCACTACAAGATTACTTGAAATGTAGAGAGGGGGAGGCTGAAGTTTCTATCCTGTGGCTCAAACAACATATCACTGTATAAAATTACATAGCTTTAACTAACAATCAGAATATAAAAATAAAATTCCAACAGCACTTATGCTTAAAACACAGGCAACCTGACTAGGGTTTACATAATCTAAGTTCCCTTTGGCAGCCTTTATCTAATGCTGTTGTTGTTTTAACTCATTAGAAAGCTAAAGTCATCTAAGTACCTCTGTAAACATGACTGGAACATGACTCTACACCTATGTATGCTAAATCAGACAAGATCACAGCAGTAGCTCTCAATAAATGATCTCTGAGAAGTCTCCGAGTTGGTGCAAACGCTGACTGCACTAACTGACAGACTGCAGGTTTGAGTCCACCTAGAGGTATCTCAGAAGAAAGTTCTGATGATCTACTTCTAAAATACAAAGAGCCATTGAAAACCTCAGGAACCCAGTTCTACTCTGATATATATGAGGTCGTGTTCACGCGGAAATGACACAGACATATCTTAAAGTGGGTCTGGCAACAAGCAAAGCAAATC
>NW_006408574.1:9781375-9791837 GCF_000296735.1 Chrysochloris asiatica
AGTTGTGCTTCTGTTCTCCCTAAAGCATTATTTTTCATTTAAGGAGAAGTCACTGAGTTTGAATGGTAAAGCAAATGGTAAATGTGAATAAAAAGCTGAAAGCTGAACAAACTGAAAACTCATTTCTTGACTAACATACAAACTGTTACAGGTGCACAAAGAATCTGCCACAGACAACATCAGATCCCAGGGCTTTCAAACTTCCCTGGAAAGCGATAAATGAAACGTCTCTAACTCTGAAAAGGTCCATTGGCTGGAACCCTTTGTGGTGGTTAGAGTACCTATCCAGGTGAACCAAATGGGAAACTCAGCCAGGATCTCATCTCCTCTTTGTTTTAAACAACAGTTACTTGATGGTACTGTAGGATAATTATTGGATTGCCAACCTGAAGGTCAAGGAGCTCTGGTAGCGTAGTGGTTACAGATTGAGCTGCGAACCGAAAGGTCAACAGTTTGAAACAACCAGTTGTTCCACGGAAGATAGATAAGGCTTTCTGCTCCCATTAAGATTTACAGCCTCGGAAACCCTGTACAGGGTCGCTATGAGTCAGAACCGACTCCATGGCACATAACCAACCAACCAACCAACCTGAAGGTCAGCAGTTTAAACCCATCAACCACCCCGAGGGCAAAAGATAAGGTTGTCTGCTACCGTAAAGATCTGCAGTCTTAGAAACCCTATAGGGTGGTTCTTCTCTGTCCTATGCTTTGTTGTTGTTAAGTGCCATGGAGTCAGTTCAACTCACAGTGACCCTGTATAGGGTTTCCAAGGAGCGGCTAGTGGATTTGAACTTAAAACAGCTTGGTTAGCTACTAGTGCTTATCCTACAGCACCGCATGAGGATTCTGTCCTCCAGAGCTGCTATCTGTTGGAATCACATCAATGGCAGGGAGATTTTCAGGTTTCATTATAAACAGGAGTCCTGGTGTCACTATCATTAAACCATTCCTCTGCTAAGCAATGAGTCAGCTGTTGGTAATCCACCACTGCCATAAACACCATATGGGGACAGTTATTTGTCCTACAGGGTCCTGTCTGTGAGTGAGTCAGAAGCAACTCAATGGCTGCAGGTTTGGGATTTAAACAGAAATCCTGGTAGTGCAGTGGTTAAAGTGCTTGTCTGGTAACCAACAAGCTGTCAAATCATAAGGACATTTTGAATTGGAATCAACTTCATGACAATGGGTTTGGGAACATTCCACACAAAAATAAAGTAAAAAAAATTATTAGCTCCAGGTTGTTCCTATGATCATCTTTTCCTGAGTGTTTCTGCGTACATCCCCACCACCATCCCCTGAAAAAAACCCAGAGGGAATAGAAGCCAATACTGTTGAATGATAATGCACAGAAGGCATGGTAATCATGGCAATAAAATGATGAGTGTAAAGCTGATGTTCTCCCATGTAAACCATCAGCTCAATTCATAAGAAAAACTTTTATATATATATATAAACATACAACAAACAACAGCAACAAAAATATATTAACTCCTAAAGACAAAAGTCTTTCAACCTTGTTGCGTGGTGAGAAACACAGCCTTGGAACAAAACTGCAGTTAGGAATAAAATAGGATAATAAAGTCCTGAGTCTCTGGTGGTATTAGTTCCTTATTTATCAAACCAAATCAAACCGATTGCCATCAACTTGGTTCCAAGACTGTAAGTCTTTATGGAAGGAGATAGAGCAGCCGGTGGTTCTGAGTCTCCAACCTTGAGGTGACCAGGCCAACACTTACCAAATACCTTGGTTCCTTATTACACGCAGAAGAAAATGTGAAGGAATCTCTCAAATACTTTCAAGAGGGAATCTTGTTTAATCTTGAAAATCTTATTTCCAAGACATGCATCTCAGGAAGGTCATCCTACCTCTAAACTCTCAGATAGCAGCTCCTGTAACTTTCTTCTGGACCTGGCCTGGCTATGTTTATGACCTTTTAGTCTTGGCCAGGAGGGACCAGTTCCTGGAAGAAGGACATCATGCTTAGTACAGTGGAAGGTCAGAAAACAGAGGGAGACCCCCAGTAAGATGGACTGGCACAAGCAGCAACAATGAGCTCAAATGTAACCATTGTAAGGAAGGTGTAGGACCGGGCAGTGTTTCGTTCTGCTGTGCAGAGGGTCAGTATGAGGCAGAACCACAGCACTTAACAACACAAGGCCTTTTCAAAATCACTATGCTTTGAGAGACAAAATGGATGCTTTATAAAATAAATCACTCTGGCAACATTTCAGACATATCCTTCTCTCTTTCTTCTCTGGTTGTAGTTGTTAAGTGTCATCGAGTTGGTTCTGATTCATAGCGACCTCATACAGTGTTTCCAAGGAACGGCTAGTGAGTTTGAACTACCAACCTTGTGATTCAAACTGACCTTGTGGTCCAGTGCTTATCTTACAGAGTCACACCATGACTCCTTTCTTCTCTCAGAGTTATTAAATACTAGTTCACAAAACCTTTCTAGAAAATTCATCTCGTGAAATATTCAGGGGGGGAAAAAAACTTAAAGGGAGGTATCTTTTCTTTCTTTCTTTCTTCTTCTTCCATCAAGCACTTTGAGCCATCTCAGGAGAGATTTTGCTCTGAGTTTGGAATTCTAGGACCCCGCCAATAAGAAGGGAAAGGAAACAGACAACTTCATCCTTCCTGTTTAAATACACTGAGCACCTTTGTTTGGAAATTTTTCCCACTAGCTTCTTTCAAAAATGTGTCAGAGTGGTTTGGGGGAGGGTGGGAAGATATGGGGACTGGGATGGTTGTTATTGTACCTCAGGGATGAAGACGAGGGGATGGAGTTGGAGAAAATTTGTCCCATGAATGTCCTTCTGTCACCTGACACCAGCAGGATAAGGAATGCTGGTAATACCTCTGTCCCAATGAAGAAAGCATACAGTCCAAAAGAAGTTTGAAAAGAAGACGGATAATTCAGCTCGACTGACTTGTTTTTTGACACGTAGCCTTGAAAAGAACAATTTTTTTTTTTTAACCTCAGAAACTTGGCAAAAGGAAGCTGATTTTTTTTTTTGATAAGTTATAACATGTATTTCACTAAACGCACGAGGAGAGAGGGAAAAGCCAGGTATCTGAAGACAGGGAGGTTGTCTCCAGATACCTGGCTCTTTCTCTGTCATTTTTGTTTAGTTGGTTAGATGAAAATTCAAAACCATATAATTAGATGGTTGTTTATACATGATTAAAGCATGAGCTCATTGGACTTGACATGCCAAAAAGTCAGAGATGTGGTTAAGGGCAAGAAGGAACTATTAATAAAAGGAAATAAAGCTGTAATACATTTTTCACTTATGAATAAAAATAATTCAATAGTCTGCAGATGCAAAAGGTGGGGGGGCAGACTTTGACCATGAATGAAGGCAAGAAAAACAGATAGTTTTGTAAATGGTAACAATTCACGATACGTAAAACACAAGCATCTTGTACCAAAAAAAAAAAAGTGTTTTTTTTTCATTCTTCCTCTATGATTTCAATTCTATTTTTTGCTTTTTATAAACTTAAGTAAGAACATCATGAAACTGCCTACTACTTGTATTCTATTCCTTTAGAATGGTTCTGGGAAATATTTAAGCAAGAACATGTTGTTCACTTAAAAGGGTGGCTTGTTCTTCCTCCTCAGAGTCTTCACCCATCAGCCACTCTGGAGGAACCAGCTCACGTCCAAAGAGCAAGGACCTTCTCACTTCTCACAACTGCAGAAGTTTTCCTCCTCAGTAGAAGTGAGCCTACTAAAATAAAGGTAAACTGGACCTATCTCAGATCCCTCAGAGAATTCCTGGTCTTAGATTGGGGCATTGAGGTGTGTGGAAGCAAACTAATTTCAGAGTTCTATCTCTCAACTCCAAACTATGTATGGAGTCAACGGACACATCTCTGAGAGGACAGAGAGAATGAACAGCTCCATGATCTACCTGGTCAGTTCTTCAAGCCTTATAACAACCCCCTACAAGGAAAATGCCAGAGTTTCAAATCAGTTCAAATTGGTTCCGTCACGGCCAGTGCAGCAGAATCAGACGAGACCTGCATTTCTTTTGGATTCAGGTGAAGCAGAATGGTAAAAAGTTGGGGACAAAGCTCTGGAGTGGAAGACTTGGGAGAGGCATAGTAAGGAAACAGGATGACTCATCAAGACACTGGAGAAGGACACCATAGTGGTTACGAATCGGGCTGCGAACCTTAAGGTCAGCGGTTCGAAACTACCAGCCGCTCCGCGGGAAAAAGATGAGGCTTTCTACTCCCATAAAGATTTACACCCTCAGAAAACCTGTTACAGGGTCGCTATGTGTCAGAACCAACTCGACGGCACTTAACAACAACAACAACCACAAAGCACTGTGGTTGACTGCCATCTTTGAGCAACCTACATAGTCTCCTTGTTTACTGAGAGGGAGATTAAATTTCCAATAGGGCGACAACCTGCAGTTTTCCCTGTTCCTAATACCATTCCAATACATCTACATTTTACAAATTCAAGTTCATTCTAGTTTTGCTTCCTTAGCCAGGACTCAACCAGAAAGAACCAGTTTCAAGTCCTGGAAAATACACCATTATTGGTTATCTCTGGGAACCACACAAGAATTTGCAAAATGAACCCAGAAGTGGTTCAGTGGTGGGTGTTGTTTTCTATAACCAAACAACAATTTAGGTAGCCAATGTCATGAATGACTAGTCCCTTAGCCTACAGCTTCTGGGGTATTACTACACAGAAGAGCCAACTGACCAGAAAGACACTATCTAAGAATAGGAAATGAGTCCAACCCACCGGAAATCTGGCTAAAATTAATCTAATAGTGTCCCAAACACCCATGATACTTCAGATGCAAAATCATTGGGTTTGATTCTGAAAGGAAGGTCCCCTCCAAGCCACATCATTTCCCAATCTCAATCTCTCTCTGCATTCCTCTGTGTGCCTCTCTGTCTCTTTCTCTCTCTCTCCCGATCTTCCTCCACATGTGCGCATCTGTCTGTCTGTCTCTCTTCCCTCTTTCTCTGTGTGTATGGGTATGTTTGCCCCTCTCTTCCTCTGTGTATGTGTGTGTCTGTCTGTGTTTCTTCATCACTTTCTCCACATGACTGTCAACCAGTTCTAACTCCCAGAGCAATCTTCAATCACACACACATACACACAAATACACACATATATATACACACAAACACCTGTCCATTAAAACTTAAACAAAATATACTTCAAACTATAGACACTCCTAAAAAGCTCATTTCCAAGAAGCTAAGCAAATTCTAAAGTGCATATCTGAAAAGGTATTGACATTTCAGGCAAAACCCAATACTCATAGGAAATTTAGTCATTTTAACCTTCCAAAGCCTTCTATATTATTCAAATGTATAGTGTGGGATACATTATTTGTTCTAAAGACACATCACAATACTTAACCTTTTCTGGTTAAATTCTGTTTTCAAAAATCCATAAGTCACACAAAGTAAGGGGGACAGCCTGTGTTCAGAAACTAACCTCTTCTACATGCAAGAAATTAATGGAATTTTGCCTTTAAGAAAGGGGGATAATCTTGCTAAACAAATAAATATTGATTATTTCCAACAGTTTAATATCTACTATGGTTCCAGATAAGAAATGTGATAATTTATTCTGAAACAATGTGTGGCATGTAACTCAAAGCCATTTTTCATCAATAATTAATATTAATTATTAACAAGTATAAACAACAAAAATACCTTGTGTATTCATTTCAGCCTGGTCCTTTCCTCATTCCTCAGTCAGCCTGCCTACTGCCCCTCTCTCCCCTCTATTTTGGGTTAATAACTAATCTTCCCTCATCTTTGATATGCAACACTACCCAGCAGTAATCTTCCCAAGAATGTGCTCACAAATACAGAAGACCCAAAAGAATAAAAGTCTGGTCCCCTTCAGCAGAATCCCAGCCATCTGATTTTAAAATTAGCATCTGAGCGCTGATCCATTCAGCGAAAGCTCCTTTCTCCAAAGTCCACCCCTGCACATCTATCCTTCCAGTAGGCTATATTATTGAGTATTAGCCCATGGATGAGCCTGATAAGAAAATGGAAACATCCTCTAGACAAAATATGAAGGAGTCTGGTGGCACTGTGGTTAAGGCACCTGGCTGCAAACAGAAAGGTCAGTGGTTCAAACTCACCAGCTACTCCTTGGAAAAAAGATGTGGCCATCTGCTTTTGTAGAGATGAGCACCTTGCAAATCCTTTGCGACAGTTTGACTCTGTGTGAGAGGGTCACCATGCATCAGAACCCACCCAATGGCAGTGAGTTTGGTTTGGTTATCAATAAATGTAGGGGCAAAGGGAGAATGAGAGCAGAGCTGTTTATTTAAAATGCCCTGAACCAATGTCACAGAATTTTATTTGTACTGATTTTCAAGAGTATTCTAATTTGTTTTTGAATTAAATCACTCTATTTATTAAATGGAGTGATTTAGACCAATAAACAATATTCTTATCAATGGAGAAAAGATTGAAGTTGTCTAGGACTTCATTCTTATTGGATCAACTATTAACACTCATGGAAGTAGCAGTCAAGAAATTAAATGATGTATTGCATTAGGCAAATCTGCTTAACAAGATCTTTTTAAGTGTTGAAAAGCAAAGATGTCAGTTTGAGGACTAAGGTGCGCCTGACCCAAGTCATGATATTTTCAATAATCTCATATGCATGTGAAAGTTGGACAGTGAATAAGGAAGACCGTAGAAGAATAGATGCTTTTGAGTTATTGTGTTGGAGGAGAATATTGAAAGTGCCATGGGCTGCCCAAAGAACCAACATATCTGTGTTGAAAGAAGTGCAGCCAGAGTGCTCCTTGGAGGCCAAGATGGCCAAACTTCGTCTCTCATACTTCGGACATATTGTCAGGAGGGACTAGTCACTGGAGAAGGATATCATGTTTGGTAAGACGGAGGGTCAGAGAAAAAGAGGAAGACCCCCAGCAAGATGGATTGGCCAAGTGGGCTCAAGTGTGGTAACAACTGTGAGCTTGGCTCAGGATCAGGCAGGGTTTCATGCTGATGTGCATAAGGTCGCTATGAGTCAGCACTGACTCAGTGACACCTAACAACAACATTTATTAAATGGAGTCCTGGTGTGGCTCTGTGGGTTAATGAGTCAGACTGCAAAGCCATTTGAACTGCAAGGTCGATGGTTCAAGCTCACCCACCAGCTGCTGCTCCTTGGAAACCCTATACAGGGTTGCTATGGGTTGGAATCAACTCGACCAGCACTTATCAATAACAATTACATTTACTGAAAGGACTTCTGCTGTGGCACTCAGATAAGCACTGAACTTCGAACCCTGTACAGAGTCACTATGAGTTGGAGTTGACGCAACAGCACTTAACAACATCATTTAGTAAAAACCTTGAGCACAGCTCTACTTGGACACACATGGAGTCGATGTTTTAAAAACCTGGCTTTTTTTGGATTAAGGGATGGCAGTAAGGAGCCCTTGCTGTTGTTGTGAAGTGCCATCGAGTCAGTTCCAACCCATAGCAACCCTGTATAGGGTTTCCAAGGAGCAACTGGTGAGGTTGAACCACTGATCTTGCAGTTCGAATGGCTTTGCAGTCTGGCGCATTAAAGCACAGTGAATTAATAAACACTGGGCTGCTCACTGAGAGGTCAGCAGTTCGAACCCCCGCCCCTGTGACAATGATAGTTTTGGAAACTTTATGGGGCAGTTCTCTTAAGTCCTACAGCATCTCTAAGAGTCAGAATCAACTTGATGGCAGAGGGGTTTTTGTAGTTTTGTGGGTTTATTTGTGGGTGTTTTTTTTTTAATCTTCAGAGTCAAATGCTTTGGGTCTTATACCAAATAAAATGTAATTCAACATTTCCCTGCGTTAGTGTCAGAGATTTAAAAATTTAAGTCCAGTGAAAATGATGCTTTTCAGCCATTCTTGTCTTCACCAGAATGAACACTGTTGGTGTTAAGTCAGTTCCGACTCATAGCCACGCTGTATAGGGTTTCCCAGGCGGGTTTGAACTATTGTCCTTGTGGTTCATAGTCCAGTGCTGACCCTACAGAGCCACACCACTGTTGTTGTTGTTGTTAAGTGTGTTCAAGTCGGTTCCAATTCACAGTGACCCTGTATAGGGTGTCCAAGGAGCGGCTGGTAAATTTGAACTGCCAACTTCACGATTCAAAATGACCTTGTGATCTGGAGCATTATTCACAGAACCACATGACACTGTAGGATAAGCACTGGACTGCTAACCTCAAGGACAGCACTTAATAAGAAGCAGCAGACCTGGTAGCACAAGTGTTCAGCGCTTAGCTGCTAGCCAAAAGGTTGGTGGTTCAAACCAACCCAACTGCAGAGCTGGAGAAAGACCCAGCGATCTGCTTCCATAACCATAACAGCCCCTGAGGTCGTTCTACTCTGTCACATGGGGGTCTCTCTGAGTCGGAACAGACTTGACAGCTCCCAACCACAAGAACATCTGAAGAAGTTGATAAACCTGAACATCACACGCAATTTCATTTCTAACAGCAAATACAGATACCCCAACAATTCCAAGTCCCCTCCCTCCCACAGCCTCCAGCCCAAACATGACCAGATTTTTCCTGAAAAAAAAAAAAAAAAACATGATCAGCATCATCATCAAAACTACCTGATGCTGAAAGTATTCATGCTCATAGGTCGCGTGCTGACAGACATTTAAACGTTAGACGGCAGTGGTCCCTCCCAAATCTCATCAGAGCTTGTGAACCCACTGTGCACACGTATGAGAACAGGGGTGCTTTCATCTGGCCTCAGACAGGTGTGCAGAGAAAGCTGTGTATACATTCCCAGCACTGCTCAGTCTTTGATTTCTGAAGGTACATGCAGGAAGGGGGCTGCTGGAACATTCAGCAGCGCTGGTGTGCAGAGGAAGGCATGGGACACGGGACACATGCAGCTTAGGGAACAATGTCTTTCTTCAAGTGGAACTGCGGGTGAAGTCAGCTGGCGCTGGCCAGAGCAAACAATACCAGGCGGGTCATTAACTCTCCTGGTCCTAGGCAGACTGCAATGCGCTCACTCACCCTTCTGGAAGCTCTATTTTAGCTGCTGAGTTCATACAAATAAAGCCCATAATTTTCTAATGGCTAAGCTAGGAATGTGCTCAAACACAGCCACTTCTCTCTGAGAAACCTGCAGAGATTTACGCACAGTGCCTGCCTTTGCATGAGCTACAAATGTATTGCAATGAAAATCAGGAACCACTGAAGACAACCCGACAACTGGGGTTTTCTTTTGTTAACTTAAGAGGTTACAGCTGCCTGCCTTGTGTCTTCTCCCTTTTTCTTTTCCACAGAAAAGAATAAGTTAGTGGTTAACTACACAAAGGAGTTAACATTTAACTTGAACACTGGGAAGATTTCAGCTCTCAACCTCTACCTGTTTTTCCTTATTATAGTGAAAATAGCTTCAGGAAAACTTGTGCTATTTATCTCTGATTCTGGATGCGATCTGGGTAGATCAGTCTCCTTGGCTTCACTCAGACCAGGAGTTTGAGGCCGGTCTTAATTTTCTACCCTAGACTCTTCACAAGCATTCCCAAACCACCACCCAACACTCTACTCCCTTTCCCATCGAAGATCAGGAAGCAGGAGTCCTGGTAAGTACTAGACTGCTTACAGCAACTTCGGCTGTTCAAATCCACCAGCTGCTCCTAGGAAATCCTGTACACGGTCACTACGAGTCTGAGCTGACTGGACAGAACATAACAGCAACAGCATCCTAAGTTGTGGCACTGTAGGATGAGTAAGGGGCTGCTAAACACAAGATCAACAGTTCAAACTCACAGCCTGCTCCTCAGAAACCCTATACATGGTTGTTGAGCTGAAACTGACTCTATGGCACTTAACAACAACAATCCTAAGTTTAAGAAAACCTTGTGCTGAAACAAGTAACAGCTCGGCCACTAACAGGAAGGTTGGAGGCTCAAACCTTTCCTGCAGCTCTGCAGAAGAAAGGTCTGACAATCTGCTTTCACAAGGATTACAGCCAAGAAAACCCTATGGAGCAATTCTGCTCTGCCCTATGGAGTCTTCATGAGTCAAAATAGACTCTACAGCACATAACAGCTATGATACCCTAAGTTTACAGTCTCCCTTCTCTGACGTCCTGTTGTTATTAAGTTCCACTGAGTCCATTTCTTACTCACAGCGACATCGTACAGGGTTTCCAAGAGCAGCTGGCGGCCTTGCAGTGAGTAGCATGAGCAGTCTAGTGCTTATCCTACAAGTACCACATCTGCAGTTGTGGCTTGAGGCTTCCTACGTGTATATATGGAGTCTTGATGTGGTGCTATATGGTAAGCACAGGACCACAAGTCAGTGATTTCAAACTCACCAACCATTCCATGGAAACCCTATACAGGGGCATTATGAGTCAGAACTGTCTCAATGGCACTTAACAGCAGCAACGACACCCTGTATATATGTATGTATGTGTGTGTGTGTGTGT
>NW_006408574.1:9791937-9805356 GCF_000296735.1 Chrysochloris asiatica
TGAATTATATGCTAGTTTACATGGGAGAACATTAGTTTTACATTCATTCTATTGTATATCGTTTCATTGCCATGGTTACAATCCCCTCTACGCATCATCAACCAACCAAAGGGTAAATCCTGCAAGCCTACTCCCTACACTCCCCGCCCCCCAGTCTCTTACTCTCTTAACTGGAGTCCTGGTGTGGGGCTGTGGGCTAATGCGTCAGACTGCAAAGTCATTTGAACTGCAAAGTCAGTGGTTCAAGCTCACCAGCTGCTCCTTGGAAACACTATACAGGGTCCCTATGGGTCGGAACCGACTCAATGGCACTTAACAACAACAACAATCTTACACTGGAGTCCCTGGGTGGTGCCAAAGTTAGCACTACTAATCACAGAGTTGGAGGTTCAAGTCCACCCAGAGACACCTTGGAAGAAAGGTCTGGGGATCTGCTTCCCCAAACAATCAACCCCTGGAAACACTACACATCACATTTCTACTCTGCACACGTGGGGTTTCCACAAGCTGGAATCTGTTTGCTGGTAACTGGCTTGGTTTTGAATATTGGTTTAATTCCCTCTTAACTGCAGGTCGGTAAAGATGGTGTCGCAGCTCTCTAGCGCTGCTACAACAGAAAAACCGCAAGGACGTGGCTTTGACAAGCAGAAATTGATTCTCTCACAGATGAGGAGGCTGGAAGTCCAAACTCAGAGTGTCGGCTGGCTCTCAGAGAAGACGACTGTCGGCTCGGAAGAAAGCGTCTTGTCTCCTTTCAGCACCTGCAGACCATGGAGATCTCCATACATCTGTGCCTCAATCTTCCCCTGTGTCTAGTGGTTTCACAGAGCAGGGACCTGGAGTCCAATGCAGTCTACCCCCGGCTCTTCTGTCTTAGTGGTTGCAGATCTTTCCCTCTCTACTCAAATAGCTCTCCTTTCATCTCCTGAAAGAGAAGAGGTGCTGCATGCCATAGCCTTGGGAATCTCCCAGAAGTCGGATCAGGGTTGGTGGTGGGGGTCCTGGTGCAGTGTTGTAGAATAAGCACTGGATGCTAACCTCAAGGCTGGCAGTTCAAACCCACCAGCCACTCCTGAGAAACCCTATACGGGGCCACCGTTGGAACCCACTCAATGACACTTAACAACAACATCCCACCTTTAATTCTCTTATTGGTTTCTTACATCAAATTCTATCATGGGGGAGAGCTACATCTCAACTGCCAAACATCTGAGAATCCTGGCCCACTCAAGCTGACACAAAACCTGACCCCTGAGGGAGAGAGTACAGCATTTACCATCACTACCTCCCAGCATGTGACACTGTGGGCTGAAGCACTGAACCACAAGGTGGGTTTGAACCACAAGATCCGTGGTTCAAACTCAGCAGCTGCTCCTCAGCAACCCTATACAGGGTCGCTATGACAGGTCACAGCATCCCGAACAGAGCAACTGCTCCCAGAGGTCTACCGACAGAATGTTTACACCATACGTGTATCACTTCTCAGTACAGGCTGTCCAGGATTATGAACGTCCCACTTACAGACTACTCGTACTTGTCTTTTGTTGTTGTTAAGTACTGTAGAGTCAGTTCTGACTTATAGTGACCCTGCACAGGGTTTCAGAGGCTGCAAATCTTTACAGGAGCAGAAAGCCTCATCTTTCTCCCAAGGAGCAGATGGTAGCTTCAAACTGCCAACCTTGAAGTTAGCAGCCTGATTCGTAACCAGTACGCAACTTGTCCTTTAGTGTTACACAAATCTGCTCACACTTTCAAAGGACTGAACACACCCCTCCTCACAACAAAGTCCTCATCACCATCACCTTCACGCACCGCATGCACACCTTTTAAATCACTGAAAAGGCTTCAAGTCTCTCCTCCAGCCAAAACCAACTATAATCAAAGTAACCACATGTGGTACCTTGAACTTCCTTGAGATGGTTTTTCTATTCAAAGTCTTCTTGATCCCACCAAGTGATTGGGTGGGGCCATGCAAATAAGGCCTATAGGGCTCTGAGGCTGGGATTGGTTAATTTCACCCTCCAGCTAGGTTTAAAATCAGCCATCTCAGAAGCAGAGATGGGAGATCCCAGGACCATCAAGAAGGAAGAGTGTGACTGTAAGGTGAGATCTCTACCTAGAGAAATGGCAACGGCAGAAGCAAAATGGAGGCATGGAGAGACAGAGCAGCTTTGGACTGGAGAGCCCTGGACTGAGGCTGTTTCCTGAGTCAATCAATTTTGATCCTGAATTGTAACCTGTTCACTTCCCTAATAAACCTCATAATTGTGAGTATTGTTATGAGTTCTGTGTGGCCAGTGCAGTGGATATGAAACCCAGATGTGAGGCAGACAGCGCTATGGGAGAGATGGTTGGTGTCAGAATAGCACGGAAGAACGTTGTAAGGTAGAAGCATGTCTGACCTCGGCTTCATAGAAATCGGCCTTGGGCTGGTTTTGAGTTTGACTCCATTTCCCCTTGTGAAGTCAGGGGAAGTCAGACATGGCTTGGCTTTGCACCTCCATCGAGTTAGTTCCACTGCAGAACGACTCTATATAGGGTTTCTGAGACTGTAAATCTTTACAGGCGCAGACAGCCTCTTTGAACCACGGACCTTGTGGTTAGCAACCCAACACCTAGGCCACAGCACCACCCGGGCTCCTGTCTGTACCAACGGCTAAACAAGAACCTCTGCATCAGCACCAACTTACCTACAAGAGACCCTTGGAAATGATCTCATTCATATCTAGAGGACTGTCTGTGCAGAACTCTTTCCAAGGGTCTCCAGGTGGGGAAAGAGGTAAAAGAAGAGTAAAACTTATTAATTAAAGCAGAGAAGTTGCTGAGAGGGCTGAAGTGTGGGTGGTAAGCGTTGCCCGCTCACCTCTCCTGCTCTCCACCAGATAGACACTACGCCTAGCTGCCCACGCAGCAACTCTCAGTCTCAAACATAACCTTTTCTCTGGGAATCCCTCCATGGAAACCTGAGTATCCCACACTTCCGACTCCTCTCCCTTTTCTTAGCTATTCAGAAACACTACAAAAGAGGTGAAAACGTTCTCTTCCAAGACGATAGCCATGTTTCCCTCTCACTACCACCACCACTAATCCTGGCAATAATCAATTCGTCTGGACATCAAAACCACATGAGAGTTAACATCAATGAGGGCTTACTTGGTGCCAGCAAAGAACTCGCCATAAGGAGACACCGAATGCTAGAAGAGGACACCATGGTTGTTACCATGAAGAGATCCCACAAATTTGAGGGAAGCCTTCCATGTCATGGAATGACACGGTAACCAGAACAAGGACTCCAGCATATGAACAACCATGGAGATGGCCAGGCCAGGCCAGGTTTTGTTCTGTTACACATGGGGTGGCTCTGAGTCAGAGCTGACTCAATGGTAACTGACAGTCAGGTGCCTGATGCCAGGGAGATACACCTGGTTCTCTACATGGGTTAACACAACAATCCTATGAGGTCACTGTGCACTGCCACCATCCCACCTCACAGTAGAGAAAAATTGAGATCCAGAAAAGATCATCACTTGCCAACTGTGAGGATTCAAACCTAGGTAACTCCTCTGGCATTGAGTTGATTCCAACTCATAGAGACTCTATGTTTTTAAGTGCTGTCAAGTCGGTTCTGACTCATAGTGACCCTGTCTGTAGAGGGTTTCTGAGGAGCCGTTCAAACCAACGTTGTGGTCGGCTGTGACTACAGCATCATACCAGGACTCCAGCTAGGACTCCAGAAACCCTACTGCGGTTGCTGTTGTCAAGTGTCTTCTAGTCAGTTCCAATTCACGGAGCCCCTGTACAGAGCTCAGGGCTGTAAATGTTTACAGAAACAGTAAGTCTTAGCTTTCTCCCGAGGAGCAGCTGATAGATTAGAACTGCTGACCTTGCAGTTAACAAGTCCAACTTGTAACGCACTATGCTACCCGGGGTCCCTGAAACCTAAGCTTGTTCTTGTTAAATGCCCTCACGTTGGTTCTGACTCATAACAACTATGTATAGGGTTTCAGAGGCTTTAAATCTTCCTGGGAGCAGAAAGCCTCATCTTTCACCCACAGAGTGGCTGGCTGCTTGACCTTGGAGTTCACAGGACAGTGTTTATTGTGTGAGGCCATTTCATTCCCCAGATCTACCACTGGACAAATACTACTAAATGGAGAGGAGACAGTACAACTGGAAACTGAATCTTCTCCCAAATCAAAGAAATGCACAGGCAGTATCCAGAAACAATAAAGTCAGACCCGATCCCTCAATTTGTTCTGTTGAAATAAAAACAAAACATAGCCAATAGCATTGAGTGGACTGTGGCTCAGAGAAACTCTACAGAACAGAGGAGACCTGCTCCAGAGGGTTCCTGAGGCTGTAGATCTTTACGGAAGCAGACTGTCACTTCATTCCCCTTCAGAGCAGCAGGTGGATTTGAACTGCCAACCTTGTAGCTAGCAGTCCAATGTCCAACCCATGTCACCACTAGAGCTCATCTTTGTCCCAGGAACATCACTATTGCCAATTGCTGTTGCGTCCATTCCTACTCATGGCCACCCTGTACTGGGTTTCTGAGGAGCAGCTGGTGGGTTTGAACCGCCAACCTGGTGGTTCACAGTCCACCACTGCTCCTATAGTGCCACGCCAGGAACCATGGATACAGACATGCATGAAATTAAAAACAGATGGCATTGTTTGACCTTTATAATGGTTAAATGACTATCGTATAGCCCTTTCACTTTCAGGAATGTTTGGTACTTAACCTCACATTCATTTGCTCATTTACTCATGTAGTGGTCAGATAGCAGGGTAAAGCCAGGTGATACAGATTATCAAGACAGTCCACCAGCCACCAACTGCTGCCTGTCGTCACTAGCCAATGAACGTAAGTGGGATAAAAGTGGACAAGAGACGTCTCTGCCAGAGCAAAGTCACCGGCTAGGCAACATGTTTGTCCTGTGACTGTGTGGCTCTACCTTGGCACAAAAATCACTAGAACTTAGTCTATCTTGGGGCTTTCTGAAGACTGATCAAGATCATTTTATAAATCATTGAGAAGAAGCTGAAATTGAGAAGGATTTCATTCTACTTGGATCAACAATCAATGTCCATGGAAACAACAGTCGAGAAATCAAATCACGTATAGCATTGAACAAAGCCACTGCAAAAGTATTCTTTAGAATTTTAGAAACAAAAATGTCACTAAGCCATTGTATTTTCAATCACCTGACCCAAGGTCATGGTATTCTAACCACCTTATATACACGTGAGAGCTAGACAATGAAAAAGGAAGATTGAAGAATTGATGCATTCAAATGCTGGTCTTGGCAAAGAACAGTGAACCACTCTTTCAACTTCAAAATTATATAGATGGAAACACGCAGGTCCAGAAAGGTTAAGTAGTGACTTCTGCAGGGTCACACAGCTGTTGTTGTTAGGTACCACCAAGTAGATTTTCAACTCACAGTGATAGATTGAGTTGTTGGTGCTGTTGTTATGTGTCATCAAACTGGTTGCAACTCATAGTGACCCTACACAAGATTTCAAGGTGCGGCTGGTGGGTTTGAACTGCCAAAGTTGAGGTCATTAGTCCAGAGCTGATCCTACAGCATCATACCAGGACTCTGTGTGATAAAGAAGAGCTTCGTTGTAGTGTTTTCTAGGTTGTCATCTACAAGTAGATCTCCAGATCTTTCCTCTGAAGACCGCTGGGTGGGTTCAAACCAGCAGTCTTTTAGTTAGCAGCCAAGTGTTTATCCATTGCACCATGAGGACTCCTTGTTAATGGCAGAGTCAGGACAAAACTGCAAATCACAGAAAGTAGGCCAGCAAACCCTACTTTCAACAGTATCCACTACATTCATTGGATGTGTCAGTTATAAATGATGCTTAAACTCAAGTGGCATAATGGCAAAACACTCAGCTTCTAACTGTAAGGTTGGTAGTTCGAACCCACCAGCAGCTCTGCGGCAGAAAGACCTGATGATATGCTCCCATAAACACTGTACCCTGGAAGGCCCTGTGGGGCACACCTACACTGTCCTATAGGGTTTCTACAGCTCAGGATTGGTATAATGGTACACAACACATACAACATTGCAAATAGTACCGAAGCAGTTAAAAATGTCCTTCTTGCTCAATCTATAGTGAAGATGGCAAACTGTAGACTCCTCTGAATTACGGTGTTGGCTAAGGATATTAAATAAACCTTGGATGGTAAGAAGAACAAATCAATCCATGTTGGAAGGAGTACAGCTATAAAGTCCCCTAGAGGTGAGGATGGTAAGACTTCATCTCATGTTTTTTTGGACATGTCATCAGGAGGGACCAGTCTGGAGAAGGGCATAAAGCGGAGGGTCAGCGACAGGCAGGAGGACCCTCAGTGAGATGGCCTGTCACAGTGGCAGCAGCAACAGGCTCTAAGAGAACAAAGACTGGAAGGATGGCATGGCGCAGGACCGGCCGGTGTTTCCTTCTGCTGTGCACAGGGCCACTATGAGTCAGAACCAACTTGACAGCAATGGCACTCCTTCCACACAGTGAGTGTGGGGTTTGGGTCAGGAACATCCATAGAAAGCTGGAGGCAGCACTGTGGAAGGGACCAGGGATGAGAAGGAACACAGAGACCCCCTACTTCAAAACTGTGCCTAAAGCTTCATTCCATTTCAGTACAAATATGTTGTCCAAAAAGGCCCCAGGAAGATGTCTCTCCATTTAGTCTACAACAAAGCCAAGGGGACACCAGGTCACCTCTCGTCCCAGTTAGACAAAACGCACATCTTTGCAGGAGAAGAGGGAAATGAGATGGTTTTCCTTTGACCGTTTTCACCAAGAGGTCTAGTTTGGGCTCACTCACATTTTCTTAAGCTTTTGTTGGGCAGAACCTGTGCCTGCTTATATTTTCTGCCAAATTTAAATTTGCCATTAACCCAACTCAGAAACAACAGGCACCTCATTAAGAGAGAGAGAGAGAAAGGTCTAAATGAAGCATAAATTTGACAGCCCAATTCTGTAAAAGAGTTTCATCTCAGAGGGACTTTACAAGCAGTGAGGGAGGCTATTAAGCAGACTTAGTTCCTGGCATAGTAAAAATCACACAACAATCTCCCAGTGAGTCACTAGGCTCTGGGAGGAGGCGTCTGCATTGTGGCCTGACTTTGTCTTTGTTCTGAAGAAAAATTCTGCCTTCAGGAGTCCCAAATCATGAAAGAGCCTTCGTTACGCAGATGAGTATGGATGGGGATCTGGTGGGACAGGGGCCTTTGCCTGGTAATGAAGCATACGATTCATCTGTTCCTAGTTACTCTCCATGCAGGGGCTGGGGGCCTGGCTGAGGTCTCCCAGGAAAGGGGAACCTTTCAGGGTGACCGTAAGACAGTCCTCCCTGGGCTGAACTCTTACCTACATACCTTTTGTAATGGACTGACTTGTGTCCCAACACCATGTGCTGGAAGTGATTAGCACTGGGCTAATTAACCATAGGTCTGCAGTTCAAATCCACCAGCGGTTCCTCAGACACCAGCTACAGGGTCGCTATGAGTTGGAACGTACTCCTGGTGTGACACTGTAAGATCAATACTGGACTGCGAACCATAAGGTCTGCAGTTCAAACCCAAGAGCTCCTCCTCCGAAACCCTATATAGAGTCGCTGTGAGTTAGAACAGACTCAACCTCAAGGGCACTTAACAACAGTAACTGTGGATGTAATCCCATTAGGGAAGAGAGTATTCTCTGTTATGTTAATAAGGCCATACCAGTGCAGGCTGGGTATCTTAACTCTAACCACTATCAGATAAGGACTCTGGGTGTGGCGCTGTAGAATCAGTACTGGACTATGAACCACAAGATCGGCGGTTTAAATCCAACAACAGCTCCTCAGATATATATTTAAGGAGCTCTGGTAGCGTAGTGGTTACGAATCGGGCTGCGAACCTTAAGAACAGCGGTTCGAAACTACCAGCCGCTCTGCGGGAGGAAAGATGAGGCTTTCTACTCCTGTAAGGATTTACACCCTCGGAAACCCTGTACAGGGTCGCTATGGGTCAGAACCGACTCAACGGCACTAAACAACAACATACAGGGTAAAACACAAAGAAGTAAGCACAAATGGGAGAAGGCAGATGGTTGCCAAGTAACTGAGGAATCCAAGGCAAGGAAATGGAGCCTTGGTAGCATTGTAGGTTAGGCACTGGACTACTGACTGAAAGGTCAGCAGTTAAAGTCTACCAGGCTCTCTGTAGGAGAAAGATGGAACTTTCTGCTCCTGTAAAGATTTACAGCCTAAGAAACCCTATAGAGGGTCACTCTGAGTCAGAACTGTCTTGATGGTACACAAACACAACCACCACCACCAGGTTAGAGAAGCTGAGAAAAGGATACAGAAAGGCTTCCTCTACTGGAGTCGGCACCCTGGACTTGGGTGGCATGGTGGGTGGAGTATTGGACTGCTAACCAGAAAGTTCAAAGTTCAAACCCACCAGATACTCCACAGCAGAAAGATGTGGCAGTCTGTCCGGGAAAGACTCCCAACTTGGAAGCCTCCTGGATAAGTTTATAAGATCAACAATATAGGGTCGCCATGATCAGAACTGAATCAACAGCTCACAAGTCTTGGGGGTAGTTTGTTGCATCATAATGGGTAATCACAACATATATCACGTGAGATAAGAATTTAGCACAAATGAAAAATCCAAAAGGTCATTAAAATGACAGGAAAGAAAGAAAAAAAAAAAAAAAGGAGGTCAAAGAGACTCTGAAACTGGCTCTGGAATGTAGAATAGCAAAGGCAGACGGGAAAAAATGGAAAGAACCGAAGAAAAAAATTCAGGTCTCAAGTTGCAACATTGAAGCAGTCCATGGGCAAAATATTGAATGACGCAGAAAGCATCAAAAGAACAGGGAAGGAATACACAGAGTCACTGTACCAAAAAGAATTGGTTAATGTTCCACTATTCCGGGAGGTAGCATACGATCAAGAACTGGTGGTTTTCA
This sequence comes from Chrysochloris asiatica, assembly GCF_000296735.1. NCBI lineage: Eukaryota > Metazoa > Chordata > Mammalia > Afrosoricida > Chrysochloridae > Chrysochloris > Chrysochloris asiatica. Next base: position 9,800,911 of record NW_006408574.1, read on the forward strand.
GGGAAGAAGTTCAAGCTGCACTGAAGACGCTGGTGAAAAACAACGCTCCAGAAAATCACATTAATGGAACACCAAATGAGACGTTTCAACGAATGAATGCAGCACTGGAAATACTCACTTGTCTATTCCAGGAAATCTGGAAGACCACCACCTGGCCAACTAACTGAAAGAGACTCATGTTTGTGCCCATTCCACAGAAGGTGGAAATCATCAAGTAATATCATTAATATCATATGCAAGTAAAAGTTTGTTGAAGATGATTCAAATATAGTTGCAGCAGTAACTGCCAGAAATTCAAGTTGGATTTAGAAGAGGACACGGAACGAGGGTTACAACTGCTGATGTCAGAGGATCTTGACTGAAAGCAGAGGATACCAGGAAGATGCTGACCTTTGTTTTACTGATTATGCAAAGGCATTCACCTCTGTGGATCATAAAAAATTATGACTACAACGTGAAGAATGGGAATCACAGAACATTAATTGAGCTCACATGGAACCTGTACATAAACTTTCAAACAGAAAAGGGAATACTGCATGGTTTAAAAGCACAAAAGTTAAGTGTCAGGATTGTGACCTTTCACCATACTTATTCAATGTGTATGTTGAACAGATAATCTGAGAAGCTGAAGTATATGAAGAAGAATGTGGCATCCAGATAGGAGGAAAATTCATTAACAATCTGTGATGTGTACATGACACAACCTGACTTGCTGGAAGTGAAGAGGACTTGAGGCACTCAGTACTGAAGACCTAACTCTACAGCATTCAGTATGAATTCTTCTCAACATCAGGAAAATAGAAATCCTCACAAATGGATCACTAAGTAACATTATGATAAATGAAAGAAATACTGAAATTGCCAAGGATTTCATTTCACTTGGATCTACAATCAACAACCATGCAAGCAGCAGTCAAGAAATCAAATGACATATCGCATTGTGCAAATCTGCTGCAAAGAACCTCTTTAAAGTGCTGTTTAAAAGCAAAGATGTCACTTTGAGGACTAAAGTGCGCCTGACACAAGCCATGGTATTTTCAATAGCCTCATATGCATGTGAAAGTTCAACAATGAATAAGGAAGATAGTAGAAGAATCAATGCATTTGAGTTATGGTGTTGACAAGAATATTGAATACACCATGTACTGCCAAAAGAACAAACAAATCGGTCTTTAAAAAAAGGACAGCCAGAATACTCCTTAAAGTGAAAGGGTGGTGAGACTTCATCTCTCATCCTTCAGACATGTTCTCAGAAGGGCCCAGTCCCTGAAGAAGGACATCATGCTTGGTAAAGTGGAGTCAGCAAACAAGAGAAGGACCCTCAAAAGGAAACCCACAACAATAGGCTCAAATGTAACAATAGCTGTGTGACCAACGCAGGACCAGGTAGTGATTTGTCAGTTTTACAGAGGGTTGTTATGAGCTGGAAATAATTCGATGGCTCCCAACAACAACAAAATCGACAGATAAACCTCAGAACCCCTCATTCCAGTTTTAGATGGGGTATTAGATTCAAAGAAGCGGAGTCCAACTAACATATGGTAAAAGTAAGTCTAATCTTTACCTATCTCAAAATAATAATAAATAAAATCCCATTGCTATGAAACTGATGTGGACTCATAAAGACCCTACAGCTCAGAGTTGAACTACCCCATAGGATTTCTAAGGCTGTAAGGAGCTCTGGTTTGGAAGAAGTGCAGCCAGAGTGCTCCTTGGAGGCCAGGATGGCTAAGCTTCATCTCTCCTACTTTGGACATGTAGTCCGGAGGAAACAATCGTTGGAGAAGGATGTCATGCTGGGTAGGGTGGAGGGTCAGAGAAAAAGAGGAAGACCTCCAACGAGATGGATCGGCCAGGTGGCATCATTGATGGACTCGGGGGTGGCAGCGGTGGTGAGGTTGGCCCAGGATCGAGCATTGTTTCGTTCTGCTGTGCATGGGGTCGCTATGAGTCGGTTCCGACTTGATGGCACCTGACAACAACAACAAGGAGCTCTGGTAGCGTAGTGGTTATGAATTGGGCTGCGAACCTTAAGGTCAGCAGTTCGAAACTAACAGCTGTGCCGTGGGAGAAAGATGATGAGGCTTTCTGCTCCTGTAAAGATTTACAGCTTCGGGAACCCTGTACAGGGTCACTATGAGTTGGAACCAACTCTACGGCACATAACAACAACAACAAACCCTGGTGTGGCACTGTAGGAGAAACACTAGACTGCTAACCAAAAGGTGGGCAGTTCAAACTCTCCTTGGAAACCCTATGAGTTAAAACCAACTCAATGGCACTTAATGACAACAGCCACCTTTTACAAAAGCAGACTGCCACAACTCTACCTACTGTGGGGCAGCTGGCAGGTTGAAACCTCCATCCTTAGGATTTACAAGGGTTTAAACCTATCTGGTAGCGTAGTGGTTACGAATCGGGCTGCGAACCGCAAGGTCAGCAGATCGAAACTACCAGCTGTTCCGCGGGAGAAAGATGAGGCATTCTGCTCCTGTAAAGATTTACAGCTTCAGAAACCCTGTACAGGGTCGTTGAGTCAGAACTGACTCCACGGCACATCACAACAACAACAACAACAAACCTTATCAACGTCACATACATTTTAGTAGCAGGAAGTCAAGACAATAAAACGCCAAAGAATGTATTTCAGATTCTCTACCAGAGGTCTGAGCCTTATGGTGGTGTTTGACTGCTAACCAAGAGGTCAGAAGTTCCAGTCCACGCAGAGGTTCCACAGTGGAAAAGACTGGCAAGCTTCTCCCACTGAAAACCCTACGGAGCAAAGTTCCTACTACGACACACAGGAAGGTGCCTAGAGAACAACTGCTGTTGCCAAGGGTCATTTATACCAAACAAGAATGAGTTTCAAGCCCTGATCTGCTATGCAAAGCCTTGACTCCTTCTAGAATAAATTAAAAGTCCCTTAAGGAAGAAGAAAGTATAGGATGGGAGTTAAAGGGTATCCAAGACAGCTCTGGTGGCACTGTAGGATAAGCACTGGACTCCTAACCACAAGGTTGGCAATTCAAACCCACCAGCCACTCTGCAGGAAAAAACGAAGCTTTCTGCTCCTTCAAAGATTGACAGCCTCGGAAACGCTGTTCAAGGTCATCATGACTCGGGATTGACTCAACGTTGCTGGGCTGGAGACCAACCACATGCTTACCTGGGGATGACGTCCCTAAAGGGGATCCCTCCCCACCTGTTATGGGTTGAATTGTGTGTCCCCCACCACCAGAAGACATGTTGAAACCCTGACTCTGTGAATGTGATCTTGCTTGGAAATAGTCTTTGAAGATGAACTAGTTCTCATGAGGTCCTACTGGAACAAGGTGGGCCTTAAGAATCCAGCATGACTGCTATCCTAGAAGAAGAGACACAGACAGACACAGATAGAAGACAGCCGTGTGAAGACTAGACTGAAAAGGAAGAGGGTACTGCTAGGGTAAGTCACCTGCCACCCTCCCATCCCCCAATTGTTGCACGTTCCCATAACTGGGAAGCAAGGGGTGCCTTTTCTCTGCTTTTTAAAATTCTCAGAGCTCCCCACAAGACATGTTTGTCTGTGGTTGACTATTGCTGTTGTTGAGTGCCATCGAGTTGGTTCTGACCCATAGCGACCCTGTATAGGGTTTCCTAAGAGCGACTGGTGAGCTTTAACCTCCAACCTTGCAGTCCAAACTGATTTTGCAGTCTAGTGCATGAACCCATGGCGCCACACCAGGACTCCTTGTGGTTGAATGAGGCCCCTGTCCCACAATGAAATAGTCATCTCATGGTCCATAGCACTCTTGGTCTCTCTTCGGCAAGGGGTGAGGGGAGGGGCCAAGGAGAGCGAAGACGGGGTCTATTTTTAGAACCAGGGCTAGATGTATCATTCAATGAAACAGCACAGATGCTTAAATCGAGTGTGTGAAGATAATACGTCGTTAATACTAGTCTTAGTGCTGCAAAATTATAACCTATAAACCCTGCAGTGTTTGACTTAAATATCCCAGGCGTGTCTGCAGGAAATCAAAAGAGCTCTATCTCCTCCTTCCCAGCATGCAACACGGGAGGATGTACCACTGCTTCCACAAAGCGCATATAAGGAAGCCATCCAAGGGGGGCAGGCATCCAGGCACAGCTGATAAGCACTCAGCCCACATCATGTATGTATCCCACAGCTTTTATGTGCAGTTAATTAGTTTAGCTTGTGCTTGCATAGTTCATTTAGTGACTTCATGCTTCATTACCTATCAATAAATTTTATCCTCAAAAAACCTTTTCACTAAAAACGCGTTGGTCTCTTCAAGCGATAATCTCCTTAATGGATGTATAGATTGTAAGCTTGTCTATCAGCGAACAACAAGACTCCGAATCCTCCTAATTACAGAACCCTGAAGTCAGATGCAAATTACATTCTATAGCTGAAGACACAGCCTCGACCACACACATTTTTTTTTT
>NW_006408574.1:9805456-9833695 GCF_000296735.1 Chrysochloris asiatica
CCTCTTTTAAGATTCTATTTTTATTTAGACAAGAATGCCTACTTAGGTTTCACAAGCACCTGCTCTCCATTACATCCATTCTGAGTTTCTCTTGATTGGAAAGATGAGCTTTCACAAGTTGCTGTAGAATGAAAGAGGTCAGGAGGTATGTTCTCCACTTCTTTGTCACATGTGTCCAGAAAGAGAAGGGTTACCATGATTAGACCAATCCTGTCATAGATTAGAGTCCATTTTATTGGTGAATGATCATTGTCTGGTCACTGAATTCCAGGAACACTGGGAAGGGCCTTTCTCTACCTTAAGCAGAAGAAGCGCTTTCTGGTACACTCTGTCCTGTCCTCCAGGTTCAGCTCAAAGGTCTTCTTCATGAAGACCTCTCCGATGTGTCATTCTTCTCACTTTCCTACAGTTACTGGTGGTCACAGTTCCAATGCATGGTGAGCATGTACAACAGAATGAAGTGTTGTCCTGTGTCACCTTCATGATCTAGATCTAATTGAGCCCACTCTTGTGGCTACTGTATCAATCGATCTTAGGAAGGTCCAGGTCCTCCCTTCTTCTCAATGACCTTCTACTTGGCCAACCACAATGTCCTTTCTAGCAATTGGTCTCTTTTCTGATCAAGAAAGTAAGACAAAATCTTGCCATATTCACTTCAAAGGAGCATTCCAGTGTTATTTCTTCCAAGATGAGTACTTGGTTGGCTTTTCTATTACAGAATATGATGCCTTCTAGCTATCCATTCATTCGTTTGTACATCCAACAAAAATGTACTGCTGGGGATACATTGTTTACAATGGTAGCCAAGACAAGTAAGACCCTTACCCATATGGAATGTATATTCTAATAGTAAGGAGATAAACAGTATACAGTTAGATGAATTCATGAGCAAGACAATTTTTAACAAGGAGCAGAGCCATAAAAAAATAGAGCAGAGAAATAGGACGGGTGCAGTGATGGAGGGTTGGAAGGGGTTTTCTTTAGCCCAGGTGGTTGCTTATAAGCTAAGAGTCGAATGATGAGGAGAAACCAGTCAAGAAACAGTATGGGGATGCAGAAAGTCCCCAGTAAAATAAAGAGCAAGTACAAAGACCTGAAGGCTGAACAAGCTTGGTTTGTTGGAGGGAGGACAAGGGTCACTGGAACGTGCTCAGCATAGTACCAAGTACATATGGAGATGACCTGCCAGTCATCGCCATAAATTTGGAGATGACCTCTTGGCTTAGACTTTGGGTTCCTAGAGAATAAAACCCATGTCTTACTTGAGTTTGTATCTCTATCCCTTCATACCTCATCTGACACATTGTCAGTAGGTATGTGTCGAATGAATGAACCCGAATTAATCATCTCACAGCCTCATGCATGAAGCATTGGACATTTATCTCTCATCTTGTACAACCTCTGACTTCTCTTGGCTTCCCCTGTCAAAGAGGGATGATAATGTTCCATTCTTTCTATAGAAAGATAACACACAATGGGCACTAAATACCGAGGAAGGTTCTTAGAGTTATTTTCCATCAGAGATAATGAATGTGTTCTCAAGGGTTCATGTGATTTTAACGATCTCCCTGTGGCCAACAATAAAATACATTCAGGACAGGAGAACCACGGGTTAAGAGGACTACAAACAAGGGCTTCAGAAAGGAGCTCAGGAGAACTCAAATTCAATTCCTGGGATGTGTTTATTTATACAGTGTTCCCAGGAGTCCCAGGCTGGAGCAAATGGCTAAGCACTTGACTACTAACCAAAACTGACACAAAGTTGTCTCAGAAGAAAAGTCTAGCGATCTGTCTCCAAAAGGTCACTGACTGGAAAACCCAGTGAAGTGCAGCTCTAGTGTGTGTGCACAGAGTCACCCTAAGTCGGCATCAACTCGACGGTAACTGAAGAACTGATCCACAGGGTCCAACCATAGACAACCAAGAAGTAACATCAATATCAATGTCACCGTCACTTCATCAGCATCAGCAACAGCAGCTCTGTGAACACAGACTAATATAAACCAACGTGCCCAATGAACCTTATTATCATGATGGATGAGGAGAACGAAGAAAAGGGAATAACCTCCCAAAGGCATTTTCATTTCCATTATGAAAAAAAAGCAAAAAAACTCCAGTCCTCCAAACTTGGTTGTATCTATTTTGCTTCCTTGGTTTCTCCCTCAGAACAGGCATGGTAGACTGGAGACCATTTGTGAAGAATGGATGAATGAATGCCTGGTTTCATTTCTTCAGAGTGACTTCCGGTAGTGATGAAGGGACTGAAATTGACCATGTTGGCCCTGACAGGCTTCAAGGCCACCCTAAATCCCCAAAGCCAAGAGTGGACCACATTGGACATGTGTGGAAAATATAAACTCACTGGGTTTATGCACACTATTAAAAATTCCAAAGGGGCCCCATGCCAGGAAAATGCCTTATTTTGTCAGAAAGTACATCTCCCACACAGCAGCAGGTCTGGCGTAGCTTGAGCCACATGTTAAAAACAAAGCAACGTGACATATGATATGGGCCTCACTGCCTGATGACAGAATTCACGAGCTGTCTTCACTCTAAGCTTTTCTGGAACACACTGAGTCCACACAACTCAAGCCTGTTTGACAGGTTTGCCTTATTATCATCTCATTTTCTACAGAGATTTCGCCTTTGAGGTAACTAAGATGTATGTTTCTTTACAATTTCAAGATGTGTTCCCAAAGTACAAACGATGATCTCATTCTAAGGAACTCTTCTATACCCAAGTTAGTGTTCTAAGATACACCAGCTCTTTTTAATGTTTGGATGCATGTAAATGACTTCAAAAGAATATTCAGACCAACTGGTAAACCAAGGTATGGCCCTTTCCTTGCTATTCATGATATGGACAACAGTTCTGTAACTTCATTGGTATTCATTGTAGTCTACAGCACAGTCATTGTAGATAAGTTAAATAATAAAAAAATAATAATGACAACCTATTTTCATTGAGTTCATTTTCAAGACACCAAGTTTTACTCTGGATAATAGCAGTAAAAGGAGCTTTTATTTATACTGGGAAGAGTAGTTATGATGACAATATAAATGTCTTCTAAAATACCCCTTTGTAGACATGCTGAATTTCTTTTTTCCCTTACCAAAAAAACAAAAAAATGCAACTCCTTGCCATTGAGTTCATCCTGACTCATAACAACCCTACGGGATAGAGTAGAATTGCTCCATATCGTTTCCAAAGCTGCAATCTTTAAGGATGCCCGCTGCTCCATCTTTCTCTTGTGCAGATGCTGGGGTAGAGGGGGGCAGAAGGGATAGAGGCCATTAGACCCTCCAACCTTTAGGTTAGCAGCTGAGCTCTTCAATTAGAACATCACCAGGACTCCTTTTTCTCCATTGTTGTCGTTGTGAGGTGCCATCGAGTTGGTTCAGACACACAGCGAACCTCCGCACTACAGAACAAAACACTGCACCACCCTCTCAACTGTTAATCTACCTCATCCTCAGTCCTGATTAGGATGTCTCAGAAGCAGGTAGAATTTATTTGCTAAACCACCAGCCAGGGAATTTTAAGAGCATAACTGTTTGAAGACCATCTGCAGACAATATCATTGCCCAAGAAAACGCAATGAAAGGAAGGCAAGATGGTGCCATGAAAGAGTCTCTCGGGACATCACGCTGCACTTTGGTGCTTTCAAGACTGGATTATGTCCACGGACAAGGACATAACCACAGAGGACTAGAGCAGAGAGTGAAGCATCCAGCTGATAAGAAGTGAGGGGAGATGCACAAGAACACCCAAACTTGCAGCCAGTACCCATTGACCTAGCCTCAACAGCTTGATAATTAGAACTCAACTAGAAGAAGATAAAAAAACAAAATAAACAATTTTTGATAAAGGAAATGAGGGTAAATTGCTACAATTTGATGAACCTGACGTATACTCTAGGAGGTAGTAGCTCAAAATACCAACAGAGAGGGAAGGAGTCTTCACATCAAGTATCAATGCTATCCCCTCTGTATAAAGGGTAGATAGGGACAGACAACTTAGACATTGGCTACCTAAAATGAGGGGGCAGTAAAGGCACGAAGTGACTGACTTAGAAGGTTTCAAGAGGGAGTTTAGTATAAGAGTGTGTAGGGGAAGATAAAATCCTCACTGAATGTTTTCATCCTGTGTAAATAGGTCTGGTGAAAGGCGATGGGGATAAGATTCATATGATTCAATAGTTAGTAACTGTTATCATGACTAATTGAGACTGTCATAATTGTAAAGGTAGAAGTTTTGTAACAAAATTGGCAGAGTAGTTAATCTTACAGTCCAGAAACAGAGGACCTTAGGACCATCAAGGGAGAAGAGAACAAGCAGAATGCAAGGCCTTATCCAGAGAAGAAGTGACACCAGAGATGGAGGCAGAGATGGGGACATGGATAGAGGGAGCAGCTGAGAACTCTAGATTCATGGAAAGAGAGGGACTGAGTGCTGGCGGCCAGGAGGCAGACTTGCAGAATGTGCCCTTTGGTGGTGTAAATTATTATATATGCCTGAGTGGGGTTTTTTTGTTTTGTTTTGTTTTAAAGCTAAAGTGGATAGAGAGAAACACTGTTAACTGACGGTACATGGAGGGGAGTATAACCACTGTAATGAAATAAAGTATATGATTTGTTGGACGTAAAACTGATGATCTGCCCTGTAAACTCACTCAATTCACAATAAAACCTTAAAAAAAAAAAAAGACTGTATTATGAACTCAGTTGCCAACAAGTGCATCTGTGCCTAAATCCCCACCCAGCCATGACTCCAAGATCACGTTCCTTTTAACTAAATCAACCACCATTCTGCCCAGCTTTTTACAAGGAGAGCCCTCTACCCAACCCTGTCACCATCTCTATGAAAGCAGACAGGGAAGCATCAGCAATGCCCGAGCACCCTCATGCTAGATAGTCTATATACACATCACCATCGTCTCCATGGAGAAGGGAAGAGAAAGAGCGGCCATACTCAGTTCATACAGGAAGATCTGGGCTTGAACCTGGGTCTGCCCAACTTCAGAACTGCCACCTGCCACCTCAGTTCTGATGCCTGGGTACACGAGTGTGTGTGTGTGCATACACACACATAGACACAGTGAAAATGACGAATTCATTTACCCTTGTATCAGAAACTCACTATTTTCTCCATCTACTAAATATCAGAATTGAGAGATAAATCAGGTGTCATGTAATATAGCAACCCCAATTGGCAGGTGAACAAACTAAGGGCCAAAAATGGTAAATAACTTGTCCAAGACTGAAAGAATGACTAGTTATGAAACTAGGATGCTCTAGCCTGTACTCAACAATATTTCTAGCTGTGTAGTAAGTCCTAGTGTGGAGCTGTAGGATCAGCACTGGACTGCTAACCACGAGGTCAGCAGTTCAAACACACCAGCCGCTCCTTGCAAACCCTATGCAGGGTCGCTATGAGTCAGAATCGACTCGATGGCATTTAACAAGAACAAGACCATATTTCACAGGCAGTGCAGCATGGTGGTTTAGAATACAGACTCTGAAATTAGTCTATAAAGATTCAAATCTTGGTTCCATCAGTATAAATGTAGCTTTGGGTCAACCACTTAATATTTGAGCCTCAGTCGCATAATTAGGTGTTTCTCATGGGATTGTTGATAGGATTAAATGTGCTCTGAGTACCCAGTGTTTATGCTGGTTGTTGCTGGTGGTCGTTTTGTTATAGTTATTATTATTGCCCAATAAAAATGTTAACAGCTACAAGTGAGTGACTTTAGTGTTTTTCAACGCTATGTATTTCTAACAGCCACACTGATTGCAAATCCTCATTCGAGCACATAATGGGACAGTGATTTCCGGGTCCTTCATAATAATTAACTTCAGGCTGGCTTCCCCATTGACCCCATGCAGGTCAGCTGCCACGTCTCTCTCTACACACAAAGGGTCTATATGCTGGTTTTCATTTCCCCGATTGTGTGAGTCCCCGTGTAACTGCCTTCTTCAAATGGTGACAGGCTGTGTTGATGTCCTTAAAAGTCCACAATGTTATTACATCCTGACCCTGACAAATCCTTGCTCCCCAAATCTCATCTTATCTCTTCCAGTCTCAGGAAGACAAACCCTGGGAAAATTATACAAACAGCCCCAAATATTTGAAATCACCATTGTCCTCCCATGCAACGCCTCTCTGGAAGCTTACAAGCTTTATTCTTTTGGTTTTATTCTTTCATTAGACCAAGACTTGCTAATTAATTGGAATTTTCCAGGGCTTTTGTTGGTGCAAGCAAGGCAGACAATGCTAACTCTCATTCCTTCGTGTTAAAGAGGGACCATCCACCCTCCCAAGAGCAGCAACGAGACTGGGGGATAGGAGAGAGGATTAGCCAAGTTTGAAAGGGTCAGACCCTGCAAAGTCTTCATGAGTTCCTGCCCTCCTTCCATGCCACAGCTGCCTTTATCATCGCCAAAACCGATTTATGGGAAATGACATCTTAACCATGGTTTTTAACCCTGCAATCAAAAAACTGGATGACAAAGGAGATCCTATAAGCATGGGACAAACAATATTGGGGAGAAAAAGATACCGTATAAAGAGAGAGGACGTGTTTGAGAGTAAACATGTATGGAGGAAAAGAGGAAGAGAGGAAGACCCAGACCCCCAAACAGAAAAACAAAGCACACACTAGACTTGCATTAAACAAAAGAATGCTTAATAGTATCAAAAATAACACCATCGGAAGGAAAAATAGTAGACCCACTGGAGCTGTACAAAGAAAGGAAAGGAGGGTGAAAAGAGATTGATCTCGAGCATCGTTCTTGTTTCTCTTCCAAGGCACCATGTCATGGTTTGAGATGTTGGGCTAGGATTCATCCACATGATGAGAGGTCCTAAAGGCACTATCAGGCTCCATGGATGCAGGTGAAGGGTCCTTAAAACGTGAGACTAAGTATGTCATGTTGTTGTTGGGTGCCACTGAGTCAAACCTCAACTCACAGCCTCACAAGGTGACAGAGTCAAACTGCCCCCTAAGGTTTTTTTTGGCTGTGATCAATACCAGCTTAGTGGACAGTGGAGAAAAGTGGATGCTTCTTGTGCAGTGGCAAAGATAATGTCTGAATTAATGTTGGGTGGAAGATAGAACTTGTAAGTGATGAACTTGGATATCTGACTGAGAAGATTTTGAAGCAAAACCTTAAAGGTGCGAACATAACTTCTCCTTGCTGCTTATGGTAAAATGTGAGATGAAAGAAATGCACTTAAAAATGAACTGTGCAAAATGAAAACAGAACGTTAAAACTTGGAAATTTCTGTTGTATAAAAGGAGGACACATATTCTAGAATGTTCACCAAGGACATGACTACAAAACTCTTTGTTGACCAGATTCAGGCTGTGACCTATGGATCTAACCAACACACACAGTAGAAAACCCATGAACTCTGACTGAAGGGGCTAGAGAAAGAATGAAAGGAAAGGATGCTGTCTGCCCCACTGAATTCTATCAGCAGGAAACAGGCCAAAGAAGCTACATCTGATGTCTTACACACAAAGAAAAGACCCATGAGTACTGAAGTTCCTGCTGAGGGCAAAGGGAATACAGAATGGGTGGTAGAAAAAGAAAATCCTGAACAACAGTTATGACCACACGGCCAGAAACAAGGACTGTAAATGTTATGAGTATTTATTTGTTCCTTGTTTGATTATTCATGTATGTGTGCATATCATGGAGCTGGTGAACAATACTGAAAGGACCATGGACTGCCAGAAGAACAAATATATCTGTCTTAGAAGAAGTACAACCAGAATGTTCCTTAGAAGCCAGAACAGTGAAACTTCACTGCACATACTTTGGACATATTATCAGAAGGGACCAGTCCCTGAAAAAGGACATCATGCTTGATAAAGCAGAGGGTCAGCAAAAAAAAAAAAGAAAAGAAAAGAAAAAGAAAAAGAAAGAAAGAAAGACCCCCAACAAAATGGATTTACACAGTGGTTGCAACAATGGTACAGGACCAGGGAGTGTTGGATTCCATGGTGCACAGGGTTGCTATGAATCACAACCAATCTGATGGCATGTAACTCATGAAGAATCTGTACACGGACCAAGAGGCAGTTTTTCGAACAGAACGTGGGAACACTGAATGTTTTTAAATTAAGAAAGGTGTACGACAGGGTTGTATTCTTTCACCATACTTATTCAACTTGTATATTGAGCAAAGAATCCGAGAAACTGACTTATATGAAGAAAACGGTGGCATCAGGATTGGAGGAAGACTCATTAACAACCTGCGATATGCAGATGATACAACCTTGCTTGCTGAAAGTGAAGAGGACTTGAAACATTTACTGATGAAGATCAAAGAGCATAGCCTTCAGTATGGATTGCATCTCAATGTAAAGAAAACAAAACTTCTCACCACTGGACCAATAAACAACATTCTTATCAACAGAGAAAAGATTGAAGTTGCCAGGGACTTATTCTTCTTGGATCAACTACCAACACTCATGGAAGCAGGAGTCAAGAAATCAATCGACGTATTGCATTAGGTAAATCTGCCGCACAAGGCCTTTTTCATGTGTTGAAGAGCAAAGATGTCAGCTTGAGGACTAAAGTGCACCTGACCCAAGCCATGTTGTTGTTGTTGTTGTTACATGCCGGTTTCGACCCATAGAGACCCTGAACAGGGTTTCCGAGGCTGTAAATCTTTACGGGAGCAGAAAGCCTCATCTTTTCCCACGGAACAGCTGGTAGTTTCGAACTGCTGACCTTGCGGTTCGCAGCCCGATTCATAACCACTACGCTACATGGTATTTTCAATAACCTCATATGCATGCAAAAGTTGGACAGTAAATACGGAAGACCACAGAAGAATTGATGCTTTTGAGTTATGGTGTTGGAGGAGAATAGTGAAAGTGCCATGGGCTGCCAAAAGAACCAATAGATCCTTTTTGGAAGAAGTGTAGTCAGAGTGCTCCTTGGAGGCCAAAATGGCCAAACTTCATCTCTCATACTTTGGACATACTGTCAGGAAGGACCAGTCTCTGCAGAAGGATATCATGTTTGTAAGGTGGATTGTCAAAAAAAAAGAGAAAGATCCCCAGCGAGATGGATTGGCCAAGTAGCAGCATCAATGGGCTCAAGTGTGGCAACAATAGTGAGGTTGGCCCAGAATTGGGCAGTGTTTCATCCTGCTGTACATAAGGTCACTATGAGTCAGCACTGACTCAATGGCACCTAACAACACCAACAGTACATGTGTATCTGATATTTTTGTTTCCTGCTCTCCCATATCCCAATGTTTATAAAATGTAAGTTATAAATGCGGGTAGTGCATTTTTGGTTGCATATATGTTAGTTATGTCTTATTAGTCACAGTATGATTTTATTTGGAGATTTTATATGGTTTAAGGAGATGTGTACACGTTCCAAATTCACAAGGGGTGGACTGTGGTGAAGTACCTTCAAGTCAGTTCTGACTCATAGCAACCCTGAATAGGGTTTCCAAGGAGCAGCTGGTGGGTTTGAACTGCTGACCTTGTGGTTAACAATCCAGTGCTTATTCTACAGTGCCACACCAGGAGTCCTAGTACACAGTAGGAGATCAATATGTGCTTGCTGAATGACTGTAAGATTTTCTTAGTGTATAAACTATGGATAGGAGAAATGAAGTATAGATAGTCCTCAATTTACAATGCATTTGTGTTAAAACAAACCACACTTACAGTTGTCCCTTTTTGTTGTTGTTACATCTTATTGAAATTGTCAAGGACTTCATTCTTTTTGGATCAACTATTAACACTCATGGAAGCAGCAATCAAGAAATCAATTGACGTATTGTATTAGGCAAATCTGCTGCACAAGATCTTTTTTAAAGTGTTAAAGAGTAAAGACATCAGTTTGAGGATTAAGGTGAGCCTGACCCAAGCCATGGTATTTTCAATAACCTCATATGGATGCAAAAGCTGGACAGTGAATAAGGAAGCCCATAGAAGAATTGATGCATTTGAGTTATGGTGTTGGAGGAGAATATTGAAAGTGCCATGGGCTGCCAAAAGAACCAACAGATCTGTGTTGGAAGAAGTACAGCCAGAGTGCTCTTTGAAGTCCAGGATGGCCAAACTTCATTTGTCATATTTTGGACATATTGTCAGGAGGGACCAGTTGCTGAAGAAGGATATCATGTTTGGTAAGGTGGAAGGTCAGAAAAAAAGAGGAAGACCCCCCAGCGAGATGGATTGTCCAAGTGGCAGCATCGATGGGCTCAAGCGTGGCAACCATAATGAGGTTGGCCCAGGATTGGACAGCGTTTCATTCTGCTGTGCATAGGGCCGCTATGAGTCAGTACCAACTCAATGGCACCTAACAACAACAAATTGTTAGCAACATGTATTAATGCAATGTTGCAGCATGCAATTTGCTGGAGTGTTTTTCTGAGCTAAATCAGGGATTTCTGTTGCTTGAAATCATAGACTCCAAACACCAATTTCAGGTGTCCTGGGCCATCCTCACAATTGCTGTTGCCAACGTCCCAGTCCATCTCATTGTGGGTCGTCTTCTCCTCTTCTCTGACCCTCCACTTTACCAAGCAAGATATCCTTTTCCAGGGACTGATCCCTCCTAATAATATGTTCAAAATATGACAGGCTGAGTCTCATCATCCAGCTTCTAAGGAGCACTCTAGCTGTACTTCTTCCAACAAACAGATTTGTTGGTTCTGGCAGCCCATGGTACTTTTAATATTCTTCTCCAACGCCATAACTCAAATGCATCAATAGTTCTACCATGTTCCTTATTCACCATCCAATTTTCACATGCATATGAGGCTACTGAAAATACCATGGCTTGGGTCAGGAACACTTTATTCCCCAAACTAACAGCTTTGCTCTTGAACACTTCAAAGAGGTCTTGTGCAGCAGATTTGCCTAATGCAATACATCATTTATAATAAAAGTCAATAATAAGGAAAAGTAAAAATATTTAAGTATTTGAGTTATATCATTACCAAGTTATAACAGAGTTGTTGCAGAGGGACTCGTTGTAGTCAGAGACTTCCTGTAATTGACTCAAGGTGGGTCCTGTTGCTAGCAGAAGTGGCAGCCCCAGAAGTTGAATTTGGGATTGTCTGACATCAAAGTCCACTCTTGTTCCTTTGCAGTGCACAGGCTGCCTTTGATGGATGCATCTAAAACCCCAACAAAAATACCCTATTTCTAACTAACAGGTGACTGGTTGATTAATGTCATACCAGTTGTTACTACATCGTCTGAGTGGGACATAAAATATTCTCTCAAGATGTTATTTCCATCTTGTTTTCCCTTGCATACCATTATAAAATAGATACTGGAGGGGAGAGAAAGGAATAGCCAGAAATATCACCATAGAAAGCTTGTAAGTCCATCTTCTGTCTGTAACTGATTAGAATACCTAAAATGGGGCTACAACATGACCAGGCTCCTGTGGAGCCTCTGCATTACATAAGACCATAGGTGGAAACCTGAACAGCATCCCGAATCTTCAGAGGTAAGAAATTTCCACTTGAAAGGATGGGCAGACCAGCCTGGAGCATCTAGAAGAATGGAAGATACTTCTTGAAAGAAAGACCGACAGGAAAAATACAAAACAATATAGGCAGACCTACATTACTACCAGATTACTACAAGAACAAGCAAGTTGCTCATCTAGGAGACATCAAGGCAAGTGGTCGGATCCCGTCAGAGCAAACCCCTTCCAAGACTAAGACTCAATGGGAATGCATACTCTGATCGTGACCAGGTTTGTCACTGATAAGGGGGAGTGAGGGAAAAACAGCAATGAAGCTGCAAGCTAAGCCCTTCAACGTTCAATAGACTCCTGTGAACCCGGTGGAAACCTGGCTGGCCAGCAGTGTGGCAAGACCTGGGGACTCTTGGGCCCAGAGTCAGTGACATAGCCACAGAGGACTAGAGTAGAGAGTGAAATGTCCAGAAGAGAGGGCATATGCACAAGAATACCCACACTTGCAGATAATATCCACTTGACCTGGCTTCAATGACTGGACGATCAGAGCTCAACTAGAAGGAGAAAGAAGAGGAAAAAAAGAGTAATCTGATACAATTTGATGAACTTGACCTACACCTATGGATACAGTAGCTCAAAAGAGGGAACAAATCTTTACAGCAAGGATCATTCCCACACCCTCCATACACAGAGTAGACAGGGAAGGGCAACTTGGACATTGGCTACACAAAGTGTGTGTGTGTGGGGGGGGGGGCTACAAAGGCAAGAAGGGACTGGCTTACAAGCTTTCAAGAGGGACTCTAGATCCAGAGGGTGTAGAGGAAGGTAGAATCTCCACTGAGTAGTATCCAATCTGTCTAGGCGGGGCTGATGAAATGAAATGTGGATGGGTCTCTTGTGATACAATAGTGAATAATTGTTATCAGGACTGATTGTGAGGGTTGGAAATGTAAAGGTAGGGACATTTTGTAGCAACAAGGAGAGTGATTAACTTTGCAGTCTAGGAGCGGAGGTCCCTGGGACCATCAAGGAAGAAGAGCGGAAAGAAGGACCTTACCGAGAGAAGCAGTGATGCCAGAGATGGAGGCAGAGACAATGACGTGGAGAGATGGAGTAGCTGGGGACTTTAGACCCAGAGAGGGAGACAGGCTCTGTGCTGACAACCAGGGGCCAGGTTTGTAGGGTATACCCTTTGGTTGGTTGATGATGCATGGAGGGGTTTATAACCATGGCAATGAAATGATATACAATAGGATTAATGTAAAACTAATGTTCTCCCATGTAAACTATCACACAATTCACAATAAAACACTAAAAAAAAAAAAAAAGATATTATTTTGGTGTTGATTATGCCTTTCCTCTGGCCCAGCCTCATCAGGACCTCAATGGGGTCCACTGTGAACATATCATGAAGGACCCATATTGAGGAGGAGCAGAAACAGAGAGGAATACATGGATCTTGGACTCCAGTTCAAGGTCTGTTCCTACCAAATGTAAATTAACAAGATAACAAAACTGGTCCAGTTCACTGGAGTCTCCTCACCTCTGTGAGAGCAAAGGTTTTCAACTCAAAACTCAGCAAGTAAGTCAGACCAATTGCTGCCTTTCTTTTCTCTGTTTGTTTATCTGTCTCTTTCTCTAAGATTTTGCTTGCCAGAGTTTCAGACTGACCCCCTGTTATAAATTACAGTCTAAAGAATATCCAAAACCAAAGCTCCCCCCACCCCCACCAATTACATGCATAAGAGAAGTCCTATCTTTAAGTTATTTTGACTTAAGGCTGTTAACTGAGTTCCATTTGCTCATCCAAGAAAGCCCAAAGAAATGGATCATTATCCAAAACAGACTACATATGAATGGTCCTGTGTATTATATGCAAAGAAATGTGCCCACAACAAAGTCACTAAATGAATGTCACTATGTCTGAATGGAGGAATAAAATTGAATTGTGATAAAAGTGAGCTGTTTAAAGGATTTTCAGTTCATGCCTACTAAATTATCCTGAACATTATGTGCTGGACAAAGACTCTGATAATCATGTTATTAAGTAATAGAAACATTTTGAGAAATAAGCCAACATTTTTTACTTTAAAAAAGATTTATGTATCATTTTCTGGTTTTATAAGCATTGTCATTGTCCTCTATGCCTCCGAACAATGCCAGATTCTTTTCCACATGAACATTTTGCTGTACTGTGGTCTTGTTAGTGCTAGAAGCCATGTCGGGATGGCCATATGGTAAATTAAACAAGGAATTGCATGGAAATAGGTATAGGTTTTATATTTGCTTAGACCTGATCATCGAAACAATCATCTGCTTTATCCAATTCTCTTTTAGATGACCAGAAAATTTGGCTATGAAAATCATGGTA
Source organism: Chrysochloris asiatica (assembly GCF_000296735.1). Taxonomy (NCBI): domain Eukaryota; kingdom Metazoa; phylum Chordata; class Mammalia; order Afrosoricida; family Chrysochloridae; genus Chrysochloris; species Chrysochloris asiatica. The sequence continues at coordinate 9,819,303 of NW_006408574.1, forward strand.
GCTATGTAGGGGCATACATGCTATTTAATATATGTTGTTTTTGTTATTAAATGCCATGGAGTTGGTTTCAACTCACAGCAATCCTGTATACTGTTTCTGAGGAACCGGTTTGAACTGCCGACCTTGTGGTTCAAACTGACCTAGCAGTCTGGTGCATTATCCTGTAGCACCACACACAAGCGATAGCTATTTAAACTAAGTCTCAAGAGTATTTGGAATTTTTCTCCAATGGGGTTAAAGAGCATTACCACTATCTTCAAAGAGAAAAATAGGAGCTCTGATTGTCCAGTCTCTACAGTTCAGGAATCTCCAACCCTAGTGAATTCTTGGCCAAGGTTTCTGCTGCTGTACAACAATGTCAACAGGCAGCTGTCTGCATTTTCGTCTCATCAAGAAGACCTCAGCTATCTGGCAGACACAGGGAAAGTGTGTGCAATGACATCATGATTACTACTTTGCATTGCCTGACCTTTAAAACTGGGACATCTCTAGTATCCCTGGATTCTGGAAGTTACTAAACAGTCTTGAACGCCCTGTCTTTGTTGTTGTTAGGTACCGTCGAATCGATACTGACTCATAGCGACCTTATGCACAGCAGAACAAAACACTGCCCAATCCTGGGCCAACCTCACTACAGTTGCCATGCTTGAGTCCATCGATGCTGCCACTTGGCCAATCCTAACTCCATGGTAATAGGTCTGGTCTGAAGATGTTATTTTCGATAGAGAGACACCAAAGGAGAGAGGGAGGGAGGGAGAAGTGGAAAGAAAAAAGGAGGGAGAAAAGAGGTGCAGAGAGAATAATAGAAACAGAATGATGAAGCAAATGTGGTAAAAAGTTAACATTAAGGGAATTTGGGTAAAGATCTGAGGAAATTCTTTGTACTGTTCTTGTGTCTGTTCTGGTAAGTCTGAAATTATATCAAAATAAAAAGTTAAAATGAAATAAAACAAATCATAGGCAATCAGTCAATATTCACTGAATACAACTTAACTTCTCTCGGACACAGTAGCTTCATCTGCAAAATGAGAAAGAATTGAACCAGAGAATTTTTTAAACCCTGGCGAGACCCACTGGCTCTGATTTTGTAGCAAGCAATGAATCATTTATTAGTAATTGTCCTATAGCATCTGGAGACAGCAGCAAGAGCAGTGGTGGACAGGACTCTGCCTTTGAGAAGGTATTCAGAGTGACACAAGACCAACAGGGGAACTTACCTAGAAGAGTTTGACCTGGGCTCTCAAAAGCAGTAGAAATAGAAATGAGAAACAAAGTTACAGTAAATTTAGGGGAGGGCCACCCTTTGACACTCTTTGACAATGAATAAGGAAGACTGTAGAAGAACTGATGCATTTGAATTATGGTGTTGGAGGAGAATACTGAAAGTACCATGGGCTGCCAAAAGAACAAACCAATCTCTTCCTTTTCCCGTAAGCAGCCTGAGATGGTCTCAGAAAATGATTCGCTACTCACTTGACCCAGAAAACCCCACAAAATCATGCAAATCCAGAGGTTCAAGTCTCCGGGTCCACTTTAAGAACACCCATGAGACTGCCCATGCCATCAAGGGTATGCATATCTGGAAAGCCACCAAGTATCTTAAAGATATCACTTTGCAGTTCCAACATTATGATGGTGGCGTTGGTAGGTGTGCCCAGGCCAAATAGTGGGGATGGACACAGGGTCAGTGGTTCAAAAGGAGCGCTGAATTTTTGCTGCACATGCTAAAAAATGCAGAGAGAAATGCTGAACTCAAGGGTTTAGATGTGGATTCTCTGGTCATTGAGCACATCCAGGCCAACAAAGACCCCAAGATGCAGTGCCTAACTTACAGAGTTCATGGTTGGATCAATCCCTACATGAGTTCCCCCCGCCACATTGAGATGATCCTCACTGAAAAGGAACAAATTTTTCCTATACCAGAAGAGGAGGTTGCACAGAGGAAAAAGATATCTCCAAAGAAACTGAAGAAACAAAAACTTATGGCTCGGGAGTAAATTAAACTTAAAATGAAAGTTAAAAAAAACCAACAGATCTGTGTTGGAAGAAGTACAGCCAGAGAGAGTGCTCCTTGGAGACCAGGATGGCCAAACTTAGTCTCTCATACTTCAGACATACAGTCAGGAGGGACCAGTCGCTGGAGAAGGATATCATGCTTGATAAGGTGGCGGGTCAGAGAAAAAAAAGGAAGACGCCCAGAGAGATAGATTGGCAGCATCAATGGGCTCAAGTGTGGCAACAATAGTGAGGTTGACCCAGGACCAGGTAGTGTTTCATTCTGTTGTGCATACGGTCACTATGAGTCAGTACCAACTCGATGGCACCTAACAACTCTTTGAACAGAAGCTTGGAAGTGGGCCTGGGGGCTTTCTGGCAGGAAAGTCATGCACGGTTGGCCATCACATAAAGAGATAAGGATAGGACAGAACACCATTCACCTACAAGAGAAGCAGCCCTGGTGGCACAAAGGTGAAGCACTTGGCTGCTCACCAGAAAGCTGGTGGTTTGAATCCACCCATAAGCAACTCGAAAGAAGGAGCTGGCAATCTGCTCCCAATTTCAGCCTAAAAGACCATATGAGGCAGTTGTACTCTGTCATATGGTGCTATGAGTTGACTTGTGTCCCCCCAACTCCCCAAATAAGAAAAAACAAAAAAACAAAAACACGTGTTGCAAATACTAATCTTTCTAATTCAGGGCTGTGGAGTCAATTCCAACTCATAGAGACCCTACAGAACATAGGAGAACAGTTCCATGGGGTTTCAGAAGCTGGATAACTTTATGGACGCACTCTTGTGGTTCAATAGTGAATAATTGCTATCAGGACTGATTGTGAGTGTCGCAAATGTAAAGGCAAACGTTTTGTAACAAAAGGAGGAGAGTGGTTGACCTTGCAGTCCAGGAGTGGAGGACCCTGGGACCATCAAGGGAGAAGAGCAGAGTGAGGCAGTGACGCCAGAGATGGAGGCAGAGATGACGACATAAGAGATGGAGTAGCTGGGGACTCTAGACCCAGGGAGGGAGAGGGGCTATGTGCTGATGACCGAGGGGCAGGCTTGCAGGGTATACCCCCCCACACACAAAAAAAACAAAAACATAGGGAATGAAGCAAATGCTGTTGAATGATGATGCATGGAGGGAATTGTAATCATTGCAATGAAACGAAATATGATAGGATGAATGTAAAGCTGATGTTCTTCCATGTAGTCTATCACTCAATTCACAATAAAAACTTAACAAACCTTTATGGAAGCAGGATGCCTCACCTTGTTCTCATGTAGCAGCTGGTGGGCTTGAACCACCAGCCTTTCAGTTAACAGTCCAATGCTTAATCCACAGCACCACAAGGACTCCTTAATGTACCTGACTAGAATCCCATTTGGTGAATGGTTGTCTTTTTTATGTTGATGAGTCAGGGTTCCTGTAAGGTGTTTCTTGAGTCAGTCCCTTACAAAATATAAAAGGGGCAGATTAAGCATGCAGAGATGAAGGAAGAGAGATACCATGTCACATCAAGATCCCTCAGGAGCACATGCTGACAGGAGAAACTGGTCCCTTAAAACCAACTCCCCGAATTCTGATTTCTAGCTCCTAACTGGTGTGGCACCGTAGGATCAGCACTGGACAGAGAACCACAAAGTCAGAAGTTCAAACCCACCAGCTGCTCCCTGGAGACCCTACACAGGGTCTCTATGAGTCGACACCAGCTCGACAGCACTTATCAACAACAACTCTGAGAAAAGACATTTCTCTTTGTTAAAGCCACGCACTTGTGGTATGTCTGTTACAGCAGCAGGACACAGCTTAGACACACGGGGGTAGAATCAAATCAAAGGTGCACAACCACCACCACCCTCTACCTGGGAGGCATAGCGACGCCAGCAGCCGTTCATCATGTGACACTACAATTTCCATCATTCGAGGCTACAGGGATAGGCGTGGTAATATGCATGTAAGCATATTCCGTATTCCCTGAAACAGTATGAAGTTGGGGTGCCCTTTATTCATTAACATAGTCTGGGGAATAGCTTATTGCTACAGCTTCAAAAATGAAATGTGTTGAACACAACCTAGTAATAAGAAAGATTCCATAGAAGCTATTTAGCAAGAGACGACAATGTAAAACTTACTGCATTCTGCTTTCCAGCTTAAAGAAGAGAGAGAAAGAAGTTATAACTCTGTCTTTAGTGGTGGTGGTTTTGCATTGCTGAGTTGGTTCAGCTACATAGTGACCCTGTATAGAGTTTCCGAGGCTGTAAATCTTACAAGAGCAGAAAGCCTCATCTTTCTCAAGCAAACACTATCTTTAAGTTTCCATTTTTAGGGCGAATTAAAAAAAAAAAAAAAAAAAAAAGAATATTGATGAAATAAAACTATTTGCTTAATCTGAAAATCAGATGCCGAGCTCAAAATGTGGAATACAATAAGATTTGGTTTCTTCAAAAGAATGTGTGTTGTTAGGTATCTGAGGGAATATGTCAGTTAGTTTCTTCTATCATAGATTCTACTGTGTTTCAATGTGAAAGGTTTACAATGAGTATAGTTTGAAATTAGAGTAACACACAAAAAACACATGTTCCACTATCAGTTGGCTGAATAAGGGAAGCGTATTTGTGTTACAAATTTGTGTTACGTATTGCATTAGGCAAATCTGCTGCACAGGAACTTTTTAAAGTATTGAAGAGCAAATATGTCAGCTTGAGGACTAAGGCACACCTGACTCAAGCCATGGAATTTTCAATAACATCATATGCATGCGAAAGCTGGACAGTGAATAAGGAAGATTGAGTTGTGGTGTTGGAGGAGAATACTAAAAGTGCCATGGGCTGCCAAAAGAACCAATAGATATGTTTTGGAAGTAGTGCAGCCAGAGTGCTCCTTAGAGGCCAAGATGGCCAAACTTCGTCTCTCATACTTTGGACATATTGTCAGGAGGAAACAGTCACTGGAGAAGGATATCATGTTTGGTAAGATGGAGGGTCAGAGAAAAAGAGGAAGATCCCCAACGAGATGGATTGGCCAGGTGGCAGCATGGATGGACTCAAGTGTGGCAACAGTAGTGAGGTTGGCCCAGGATTGGACATTGTTTCATTCTGCTGTGCATAGGGTCACTATGAATTGGTCTGACTCGATGGCACCTAACAACAACAAATTTGTGTTACAACAAATAGCACTAAACTGAATGAGGGCTGGTTCATAAGGAAACCAACAACCAAATATTGAGAAATGGCAGACCACCTTTGCAGTTTGTTGGTATTTGCAGTAATAATGACCAAAAGAGTTTTGTGTGTTTTTAATTTCAACAATAAATAGATTTGCTGATCATGTAAAATACTTCTTTCATCCCAGCTATCTTATATCTTATAGGGTGTATTTTGGTGTCCTGATGTGGCGCTGTAGGATAAGCACTCAACTGCAAGGTCAGCAGTTCAAACTCACCAGCCACTCCTCAGTAAACATACAGGGTCACTATGAGTTAGAACTGACTCGATGGCACTTAGCAACCAACAACAACAAGCTTATATTTAGGAGTCCTGGTGGGCTCAGCGCAAGTCCTCAGTAGATAAACCCCTCACTCTTCCTGAGGACAGACTGAACAACAGCTGAGCGGTGAAGGTTCCAGTCCAGCAGATCACTGAGTAACCCACACAACACAAGCTCTTCTCTTCATTTTATAAAGTAGGTGCAGTGGGAATCCAGAGATGATAGAGGACACATGAGATGCTCCCAAATTCCAACATACCGTCTTTTCAAAGTTCTCTTTTATACACGGCATCCAGTGCTTCCTCAACATCAACTGGAGAAGTTCTGGTGACATTATGGTTAAGTGTCTGGCTGCTAACCAAAAATTAATGGTTTAAGCACATGCAGAGGCTTCCCTGGTAAAAGACCATATGGGGCAGTTTTACCCTGTCACATGAGGTCGTCATGAATTGGAATCAACTTAGTATCAGACAACAACAAATACCAACTGAGGCATATCTGACTCAAGACATGGTCTTTTCAGCTACCTCATACGCACAGGGAGTCCTGGTGTGGTGCTGTAGGATAAGCACTGGACTTCTCACTGGAAGGCCTGCAGTTCAAAGCCACCAGCTATGAGTTGGAACTGACTTGATGGCACTTAACAACAACAACAACCATGGTGTTGGTGAAGAATATTACATAGACCATAGACCACCAAAAGAACAAACAGATCAATGTTAGGATATAAGCTGAATGCTTCTTAGAAGGGAGCATGGTAAGACTTCGACTCATTTATTTTGGACACGTGATCAGGAAAGACCAATCACTAAACAACTACATCATGGTTGGCAGACAGAGGGTCAACCAAGAGGAGGTAAACCCTCAATGAAATGGATTAACACAGTAGTTACAGCAAGGGACACAAACATTTCAATGTTCATGAAGATGGTATAGGATCAGACAACATTTCATTCTGTTATACACAAGGTTACCATGAGAAAATTGTGCAGAACCGAACAAAGCTTCATTCTATTATGCACAGGGTCACCATGAGAAAATGGTATAGGATCGGACAACGCTTCAGTTGTCACCATTAATCGGAATCAACTCATGGACAATTAACAACAGCAAGTATCAACTATAAATAGAGTGATCTTACTTGAGTTTTGATAGTAAACACGAGATAAATGTCTTTGGAGTGAATAAGAATGAATGAGTGAGTGAATATTGAATGAAGATGTAAGGTGAGGATGAGCAAGTCCAGAACAAGGTAGAAATCATAGGAAAATCACCAGGAAATAAGCTCTAGCTACCCAGCATCTCACCCCTACCACTGTTAGAAAGACCACAGCTCTTTACAAGCTGTTGTTGTTGGTAGATGCTATGGAGTTGGTTCTGACTCATAGCGACTCTATTCAAAACAGAAGGAAACCCCGCCCAATCCTTCACCATCCTCACAATTGTTATTGTTTGAGCACATTGTGTCAATTCATCTCATTGGGGGTCTCCTTCTTTTCCACTGACCCTTCTACTTTATCACACATGATGTCTTTCTCCAGAGACTGGTCTCTCCCAATAACAAGTCCAAAGTATGTGAGACGATGTCTCGCCATTCTTGCTTCTAAGGAGCATCTGGCTGTCCTTCTTTCAAAACAGATTTGTTCATTCTTCTGGCAGTTCATGGTATTTTCTGTATTCTTTGCCAACACCAAAATTAAAGTGCATCAGTTTTACTCCAGTCTACCTTATCCACTGTCCAACTATCCACATGCATATGAGATGAATGAAAATACCATGGTTTGGGTCAGGTGCATCTTAGTTCTCCAAGTGACATCTTCGTAAATAGGGGCACCTTACTCAAGAGGTCACAACCACAAATTCCCTGGAGGCCTGGCAGTGCTACAGAGGAAACTTTCACTCCATCTGAACAGGGCAGCTAAATTTGGCCATCAAACAGGAAAGCAGGCCTGATAGTAGTTCTTTAGATTTTTTTGAGAAAAGCCCAAAATCTAAATTTATGTGAAACCACATAGCGCACTCTCTCTTCTCTTGTCTCTCCCCCTCCTTTTAGTCTTCTTCTCTTTCTCGCCTCCCTCTTGCCCTCTCTCTCTCATCTTCTCTCTCTCTCTCCTCCCTCTTGCCCTCTCTCTCTCTCTCTCATCTCCTTCTTGTCCTCTCTGTCCCTGTCACTTCCTCTTTCTCTCTCCTTCCCTCTTTCTCCCTCCCTCTCTAAACACTAAGTGGTCTTAACAACAGCCACCTGCAGACCACATTCCACCCTGGTGATTGGTTTGTAACCTCCCACCTAACACTTTCTACCTGTCAGCCAGAGCTCATGGCTTATTTCTACCTTATCTTCAGTTCTGACAAAGGGTGAAAGGTAGGCGGTGTCATGCCAATATCATGGAGGAAGAACAGGATCAGCTAAAACAGGAATACAGTTGGAGAAACAAACATCGTTTTTAAGCGGCTGAGTTCCAGTAAGTGCTCCTATAATATTACGTCCTTAATGCTCTCAATCTCAGAAATTATGCTCAAACTTCAGTTGGCAACTCATTTCCTCCTCCCTGATGACCCCTGCTCTCACTCCTTTATTTGCCCTAACATTTCCAGTGTATTCTTCACACCGTAGTGGTGGCTGTGGTTATGTGCCATCAAGTCAGTTCCGACTCCTAGTGACCCTGTATAGGGTTTCCGAGGCTGTACACCTTTACAGGAGCAGAAAGTCTCATCCTTTTCCTGAGGAGTGCCTAGTAGATTTGAACTGCTGACATTGTAGTTAGCAGCCCAACACATAACCACTACGCTACCTGTTGTTTTGTTGTTGAGTGCCATCGAGTCAGATCCAACCCATAGCCACCGTACATAAAGTTTCTGAGGAGCAACTGGTGAGTTTGAAATGCAACCTTACAGTTTAAACTGACTTTGCAGTCCAGTGCACTAACCCACAGCACCACACCAGGAAGGATTCCACTAGGTTACCAAGGCTCCTTTATTAACACATAGACCGGATTCATATTATAAACCGATTCTTTTCAAATAGTTTCAAATAATGTTGGAAAGAAGTGGGACAAAACTAAATTCCAATAAATAAACTCTTTCAGCTATTGATGATATTCTAATTACAGGCAAGCACACTACTGTATTTAGAAACTCTATATTTTTTAACAAGTGTAAATTGCTATAATTTGATGCACTTGGCCTATACTTATGAATGTAGTAGCTCAAAATATCAGCTGAGAGGGAAGGAGTCTTCACATCAAGTAACAATCCTATCCCCTCTGTATACAGTATAGATACAGATGGGCAACTTAGACAATGGCTGCCTAAAATCGGGAGCCTATAAAGACACGAAGCAACTAGCTTACAAGTATTCAAGAGGGAGTTTAGTTTCAGAGTGTGTAGGGGAAGGTAGAATCCCCACTGAATAATTTTCATCTTGTCTAGATGGGGATAAGATTCTCATGATTCAATAGTAATTGTTATCATGACTAATTGCTGTCACAACTGTAAAAGTAGAAGTTCTGTAGCAAAGGGGGAGGAGTAGATAATATTACAGTCCAAGAACAGAGGACCTTAGGACCATCAAGGGAGAAAAGCATGAGCAGAATGTAGGACCCTATCCAGAAAAGCAGCGACACCAGAGATGGAGGCAGAAATGAGGACATGGAGAGAGGGAACAGCTGAGGACTCTAGACCCATGGAAAGAGAAAGGCTGTGTGCTTGTGGCCAGGAGGCAGGCTTGCAGAATGTGCCCTTTGGTTGTTTAAGTGATTATATATTCCTGAGTGTTTTTGTGTACATTAAAAAAAAAGGCAATAGAAGCAAATACTGTTGAATGGTGATGCACAAAGGAGACTGTAATCATTGCAATGAAATGATGAGTGTAAAAGCTATGTTCTCCCATGTAAAATATCGCTCAATTCATAATTAAAAAAAAAAAAAAAGTGATCTTCGAGTGGCACAATTTTTGCCATGCAATAAATGGTATTGAAACATTCTATATCCAAAATGTATCATTGGAAAATACTAGAAAATCCTTATTTTAAATGATTTCTGTTCTCAACCGACCCTTCAGTTTTTTAAAAAAGGAATCCTATTCAGACTATAACTTTGACCTTCTCACACCAAAAAATAATAATAATAGTAATAAAACAAGTGTTTAGAAAAATTACCTAAACTCTGCTATGATTCTAAAATAAAGATTTGATTTCTATATGGTAAGATCAGCAGTTCAGACCCACCAGCCACTCTTCAGAAATCCCATGCAGGGTCCCTATGAGTTGGAACTGACTCAACAGTACTTAACAACAAAATTTCAGCTCTGTAATTAAGATTTGTCTCTGGAAGGTATGAATAGTTAGCACAGTTAGTTGGCTTCTACTTGAATAGTTGGCATTTCAAGGCCACTCAGTGGCACCTCATTAGAAGCCTTATTGATTTGACTTCTGAAAAGCCAACCAGTAAAACCCCAATGGAACACAGTTCTACTCTTTGACAAATGCAATCCACGAGTTAGAAGTTGGCTCAATGATAACTCTTTCTTCCTATGTCTCAGGAAACTCAACCTAAGTAGGTAAGTCCACAAAAATGATCTTCAGTAAAGATATTTCTCAGTGAATAAGGAAGACCCAAAGGAAACTTGACGCCTTTGAATTACTCTGTTGTCAAAGAATATTAAATGGACCACGGACCGACAGAAAACAAACAAACCTGTGTGGAAAGAAATACAGTCAGGATGTTTACAGTCAGGATGGTAAAACTTGGTCTTGTGTACTTTGGACATGTTGTCAGGAGGAATCAGTCCCTGAAGAAAGACATCACTCTTAGTGATGTAATGTGGAAGCACAACAGAGAAAGACCCTCAACAAGATGGACTGGCACAGTGGTCACAACAATGGGCTAACCACAGCAATGATGGTGAGGAGGGGGCAGGGCCAGACATGGCTTCATTCTGTGTCAAATGGGGTCACTATGAGTCAAAACCGACTCAACAGTTCCTAACAAAGGATATTTCTCTAAACGAAAAAGCCACCAAAAATGATAGCTTGGCACCCTGAATATTGGCCAATACAAATTCTCATGGGATAAAGTAATAACATGTGAATTTCTTCAGATTACAATAGGACATATTTAAATCCTTATCAGCAAATTAAACAGGTCTCCAGTGTTACACCTACTTAGTAAAATAACATAACCTATGAACTGCAGCTCAAAAATATTGCATGGACATGCCAAGGAAAATATACAACTAGGTATTTTTTCAATTCACTGATTAAAAAAAAAAAAAAAGTTCCAGAAATTCCAGCAACTAATGTGGCATACAAAAAAAAAAAAAAAAAAAATCAACTTTAAAATGTTTAAAATCTAAAAGACATAGGCTTAATGTACCACATTCTCTTCTAAAACAATATCCTGGTAAGGATCACAGAGGGAAAAAGAAGAATTGATTTATGAAAAAACTACTTATATATACATGCAATAAATTACCTACCTCACATTTTTATAAATCTACTACTACTTTGCTTTTTATTGCATATGCTAAACAAGCAGATGCTAAGCCTGTAAACTGTGAATTAACCTCTCTTTTTAATTAATTGTTTCTTTGGAGACACTGGTTTTTTCCTTTGCTGGAGTTGCTTCATCGTATGAAAAGATGTGCCATTCTCACACCCAGGTCCCCAGGCTGTGTGCCAGAAGGGAACAAGCATAGCTTCCATTTTTAATTCTTAAATGATTCATGTGCATTTCATTTCTACATTGCCATTTGACCTGCTTTAATTTTAGATTTGGACAGCAGGAGCCCTCGAGGTCCCCCCAAGAAGCTCTGACCATCTTCAGCTGTGACACTCAGAATGGTGAAAGAACTGAAAAATCCAATTCGGGGGGAGGGTGAGGAAAGAACATTAGAAGGTAATAAAGCTAATAGTGCTTCCTTCCTTAAAGAGTAAACAATCCTCAAATTTCCTCAGAAGATACTTTAACGTCTTTCTGGATGGTCACCTACATCCCAAGTTTTCTCTTGTTTGCTATAACTCCATCCGAATCCCACATTCTCCAAGCCAAACTTCTTGACTAAAAGCTAATGCGTCGAAGAAAGGTAACATGAAAATATGTAAATATGATATCATTTCTACACAAACGAAGGCAGATTTTTAAAAGGGTGGAGAGGGACAGAGAGATGGAGGGCTCTGGGCACTGGGTGGAGAGATGGAGAGGAACTGCTGAGACAGAAAAGCCACGGTTCGACCATTGACCCTGCACTAAATGCCTTCTCCTAGCCACGAATACTTAATAAAAAGTTGGACTTCCAGCTATTGAAGACAAATGGCTACCATCTTTTCATATCCTCTGAGACAAACTCACAAACAGACACCAAGTTCTTACCATGGCAATCCACGGCCCTTGGGAAACAAGACTTGCCTTCTGTAGCTCTCGGCCAGAATGATTGATTCAGCTAGGACTATCCTTCTGAGTTTTAGGATTATATCAAGCCAAGTTCCCCACATAATTGTTCAAGGAATACATTTCCAAATCCAAAATACTTTTCCCTCCTGCATAGCTCCCACGATACAAGGAAGAGGATCAGAGGAAATGAAGCAATACAGCAGACAGGGGTCGAATTTTTCTTTTATGGCAGGCACTGTGCTAGGCATATATTTTCTTTTTTTAAAAAAAATTTTGTTTTGCGGTTGCTGTTGGAAATACACTCAACAGAAAATACTGATTCAACAGTTTCTGCGTGGACAGCTCTGAGAAGGAGATTGCAGCCTCAGAGTTGTGCAATCATTCTCTCCCTCCTTTGCCAAACTGTTGTTCCTCGCCCATGAACATTTTTCTTGTTTTTTCACCACCATAAAAGATACCTCATTATCCTCACTTGGCAGATGAAAAACGGAAGCTCTGCTCGAGGTTTCCCAATCTGATCAGCGTTCCATAGAAAGGAAAAGATTGAGCCAGGACAGAAACTCAGATCTGCCCCTTTTTTGTGAGGTGTACCAAAGGAAGTGTCTTGATGTTTGAATCCTAATTGGACCCCAGCATTGTCATGCTCGGAGTCCTGGTGTGATGGTGTAGGAAAACCACTTGACTTCTAGGTTGGTTTGAACCACAAAGTCGGTGGTCCAAATTCATCAACTGCTCCTCAGAAATCCTATGCAGGGTCGCTATGATTCTGAACCAACTCAACGGCACTTAACAAAAACAGCATTGTCATAGTTGGTATTACTTGCTCCCTGGTCAATTCCAACTCACATGTTACAGAGCAGATCTGCTCTACAGGGTTTGTTGTGATAAGAAGGGCGAGCCCACAGAATGCAGAAATCATCAAACAGCATCCTTAATCTCACACACAAATAAAAGTTTACTGAAGAAAATCCAAAATGGTTGCGGCAGTATAGTAACAGGGAACTGACAGAAATTCAAGCCAGATTCAGAAGAGAACATGGAACCAGGGATATCATTGCTGACATCAGATGGATTTAGGCTGCAAGTAGAGAATGACAGATATTTATGTGTGTTTTACTGCAAAGACATTCAGTTGTCTGTATCATAACAAACCATGGATAATATTGAGAAGAAAGGGAGTTCAAGAACACTTAATTGTGCTCATGAGGAACCTGCACACAGACCAAGAGTAGCCAGTGATTTGAACAAAACAAGGAGATACTGAATGGTTTAAAATCTGGAAAGCTGTGTATCCTTTCAGCATATGCATTTAGTCTGTATGCTGAACAAATAATCTGAGAATCTGGATCATATGAAAAAGAATGTGGCATCGGGATTGGGAGTAAACTCGTTAATAACCTGTGATGTGCACATAACACAACCTTGCTTACTAAAAGCAAAGAGGACTCGAAATATTTACTGATGAAGATTAAAGAGTACACCCTTTAGTAGCATAGTGGTTACAAATAGGGCTGCAAACCTTAAGGTCAGCAGTTCTAAACTACCAGCTGTTCCATGGGAGAATGATGAGGTTTTCTGTTCCCGTAAAGATTTACAGCCTCGGAAACCCTGTGCAGGGTCGCTATGAGTCAGAACCAACTCCACGGCATATAACCACCACCACCACCACCACCATACCTCAACACAGAGAAAACAAAATTCCTCATAAGCAACATCATGATAAATAGAAAAGACTGAAGTTGTCAACGATTTCAGTTTACTTGGATCCATAATCAGCAGCAGTCAAGAAATCAAACGGTATGTTAAATTGGGTAAATCTCTTTTTAAAGTGTTAATAATCAAAGACCAAGATGTGCCTGACCTAAGCCATAGTATTTTCGGTCACCTCATATGAATGTGAAAACTCGACAGTGAATAAGAAGAACTGAAGAACTGAATTATAATGTTGGCAAATATACATATATATATAGAGAGAGAGAGACTATGCCATGGACTGCTAGAAAAAATGCACAAAACTGTCTTGGACGAGGTACAGCCAGAATGGTCCTTAGAAGTGAGAAAGGCAAGGCTTGCTCTCACTTCCTTTGGACATGTTAGGAGGGACCAGTCCGTGGCTTGGTAAAGTACAGGGTCAGTGAAAGAAAGGAAGACCACCAACAAGAGGGACTGGCACAGTGACTGGAAGAGTGAGCTCAAATGTAACAAGAACTGTGAGGGTGGCGCAGGACGATGAGTGTTTTGTTTTGCTGCACACTGGATCCCTGTTAGCTGGAACTGACTCGAGGACACCTCACATCAGCAACACATCTTAAAGAACGCAGATCACCAGGCCTTTTCACCATAGTGCCACTGGTGGATTTGAACCACCAACTTTTCAGTTACCAAAACAAAACAAAGCCACTGCCATCAAGTCAACTCAGACTCATAGTGACCCTGCACAGGATTTATGAGCCGCAGCGAGAACTTGGAGCCGCAGCGAGAACTTGGAGCCGCAGCGAGAACTTGGAGCCGCAGCGAGA
>NW_006408574.1:9837430-9841210 GCF_000296735.1 Chrysochloris asiatica
CATTGTTTCGTTCTGCTGTGCATGGAGTCGCTATGAGTCGGTTCCGACTCGATGGCACCTGACAACAACAACAAAATCTTTACAGGAGTAGAAAGCCTCATCTGCCTCCTGTGGAGTGGCTAGGGGATTTGAACTGCCAACACAGTGGCTAGCAGTCCTGTGTTTATTTTACTGCACTACCAGGGCTCATTTGTGCTACCCAGGAACCCAGCACTGTCTTCTGGAACACTCCCAGACATAACCCTAGAGTCCCTTGATGGAGAACCCAAAAGACTCGGGGAGCAATTGCTGAGAAGCCTGAGAGTGGAACATACAGAAATCTCTTTGTTCACAGCCTCAAACCAGTGCAGTGGGGAGTGGGCACTGGTCCTTCCCCTATCCCTGTATCAGAAAACACCCCACAATCAAGAACTTGGTGGCACCTCCAGAGGGCATTTCAGGAAGCAGAAAACTCATTCGCTCCTATAATAATAATACATTTGCAATGTGGAAAATGGAAACAACTTTAAAAGTCAAAGAAACAAATCATCACTCCAAATTCCACTGCCCAGAGATAACTGCAACATTGAAAGCTAGCTTCTTTCTAATGTTTACGCTGTACCTGGACATATTTTGAAACCATCCAGTTGATATTTTTTATATGTAATGTTGCATGAAGTGCTATCTATATAATGGTTGTTGTTGTTAAGTGCCGTCGAGTCAGTTCGGACCAATCCATAGCGACCCTGTACAGGGTTTCCGAGGGTGTAAATCCTTACAGGAGTAGAAAGCCTCATCTTTCTCCTGCGGAGCGGCTGGTAGTTTTGAACCGCTGACCTTAAGGTTCACAGCCCGATTTGTAACCACTACGCTACCAGAGCGTATATAATAAAATTATTTTAACACTTTGAAAAACTACTTGTATGCATAGTTTTGGTATTTCGTCACACAGACATTAGCAGATGACTCAACCATTCATTTATGGATGTGCATTTTGTTTATGATTGATTTTTCACATTAAAACAACAACTGCAAAGAACATTTCTATGCTCACATGTTGAAAAAAAAAATTTTTTTTTTCAGTATCTATGCTAAGCACTGGATTGAGAACCACAAAGTTGGCAGTTCAAGTCCACCAGCTGCTGGTAAATATTTGTAAAGAGAAAGCCTCAGAAACCCTATACAGGATCGCTATGAGTCAGAACCAACACCACAGTACCGCAACAAACAACGACAACTGTTCTAAAAGAGGGAGGGGCAGGGGTATCTCCACACACGCTGCTATAACCCTGTGTATTATCTTCCTCAACTATTTTTCCTTCTTTATTATATTTTCTTCTTTATTTATTATAGCCAAATTTATTTTACCACAAATATGCCATTTAAATCATGTTTAAGTGTACAATTCCTCATGGTATGCAAACATTACCATTATCTTCTTACAAAATTTTTCCATCACCCCCAAATAGAAACCCTGTAATAAGTGTCCATTCCTTCACACCCAAACCCAAACCCACAGTCACCGAATTGAGTACAACTCGTAATGACCCTACTGGACAGAGAACCGTCCAATAGGGTTCCCAAGGCTGTAACCCTTACGGAAGACAACTGCCACATCTTGGTGCCATGGAGCAAGCGGGTAAGTTCAAATCGCCAACATTTTAATGGGTAGTTGAGCACTTAACCAGCTGTAGCACCAGGGCTCCAAGCCTCATGGAAACCTCTCGTTTACTTCCTGTCTCTAAGGATTTGTCCAGTCTACAGATTTTACATAAATGGAATCATTCCACATTTGTCATGTTTGGCATATTTCACTCAGCATAACATTTCAAACTTTCAACCGGTTCTGGCGTGGTGCTGTAGGATAAGCACCTCAAGGTTGGCAGTTCAAACCTATCAGCCACTCCTTGGAAACACTGCACATACCATCACTATGAGTTGGAACCAACTCCACAACACTTAACGAGAAAAAAACAAGCATATATGAGAACTTCATTCTTTCTTATACTTGACTAATATTCCTGGTGGAGGCTTGGTGTGGCGCTGCAGGTTAATGCGCTGGACTGCAATGTCAGTATGAACTGCAACATCAGTGGTTCAAGTACACCAGCCGCTCTTTTGAAACTCTATATAGGGCCGCTATGGGTCAGAAGCGACTGGACAGCACTTAAAACAACAACAGTATTCCTGGTGTGTCCATGTTGGATAAGCACTGGACTACTAACCAAAAGTTCAGTGGTTTGACTCCACTACTCGCTCCTCAGAAACCCTATCCAGGGTTTGGAAATCACTATGGTTTGGAAATGGGCCCAGTATTACCTAAAGCAACAAAAATATTCCTTTGTATGTATAAACCACATTTGGCCATTCAACTTTTCAGGGTTATTTCTAATCTTTCTCAACATGAAGGTTGTTGTTGTGTGCTGTTGAGTTGGTTCTGACTCATAGAGACCCTGTATAGGGTTTCTGCGGAGCGGTTGATGAGCTTGAACCTCCAACCTTGTGGTTCAAACCAACCTTGCAGTCCAGCGCATTATCCTGCAGCGCCATGGAATGAACCTTTCCCATATTGCAAAGGGAAGTCTTACAATCACACTCAGATAGGCAGCATCAAAGAGGTATAGAGTATGAAGGCTGCATCTGCAAAGTCTTGGCGGTGAGCCTAGAGATGAGTTTTCCCCTCTGAAAGTGCAGTGGATGCCAAGGAAGAAAGTGTGGTTGAAAGTAAGCTCTGTGATGCGTACTGCTTCCCCCAGATGCCTCAGACTTTCTCAGGACCAGCAAACTCCCAGCACAGCTTGGGTCCCGCCTGAGACAAATCAG
This sequence comes from Chrysochloris asiatica, assembly GCF_000296735.1. Classification (NCBI taxonomy): domain Eukaryota; kingdom Metazoa; phylum Chordata; class Mammalia; order Afrosoricida; family Chrysochloridae; genus Chrysochloris; species Chrysochloris asiatica. Next base: position 9,840,233 of record NW_006408574.1, read on the forward strand.
CATGATGCATTTCTTCCGTGATTCTTCCAGCTGAAGCTGAGAGTCAAAACGACCTTTGGGGAGATACAAGGATTTATGGAACAAAGATAGCACTGTCTGCATCCTTTCTCAAAATCCTCCTGTTTCCGCACCTATGTTCATGGGACTGTTCCTTATTCTCAAAGATGAGTCATTTTTCTTTTCCGGCGTGGAATGATCTGATGTGTAATTCAGGATTGGCAAGAGGGTGAGACAGAGCCCTAGTGGCACACTGGTTAAGCACTCAGCTGCTAGCTGAAAGGTAGTACACTCAAACCCACCAGCCGCTCCTCAGGAAATGGATGTGGCAGTCTTTATGGCAGAGTTATAAGCTTCGAGGCACTTGGGGGCAGTGCTACTCTGGGCCGCTATGGGTCTGAATCAACTTGACAAAATTGGGAGGTGAATTAGACATTTACACCAGGAGATCTGAGAAAGACAACCCTAAAACGCTGCTCATTCTCACAGGACAGTCTGTCACCATGTCTGAAACATCTATTCCCTGGGTCACTTTCCTAAAGAAGGCTTATGGAGAAAGAAAGAAAAAACGGGAGGTAGTGATGAGATTTAATATGTACCATTAACACTTCTTAGGAGTCCTGGTGTGGCGCTGTAGGATAAGCACTGGACTACTAACCACAAGGTCGGTGGTTCAAATCCACCGTCCACTCCACCAGCTGCTCCTAGGAAACCCTATACAAGGTCACTATGAGTCAGAACCAACTCTACAGCCCTTAACAACCATGAAGTCCTATGGAGTCCTCGTGTGGTGCTGTAAGATCAACATTGGACTGCTAACCACAAGGTCGGTGGTTCAAACCCACCAGCTGCACGTCGAAAACCCTATCTATATAGGGTCAGAGCAGACCCTACGGCACCTAACAACAACAATGGTGTGGTGCTGTAGGATAAGCACTGAACTACTAACTGCAAGGTTGGCAATTTAATCCCACCAGCCGC
>NW_006408574.1:9841310-9899274 GCF_000296735.1 Chrysochloris asiatica
AACAACAACAATGGTGTGGTGCTGTAGGATAAGCACTGAACTACTAACTGCAAGGTTGGCAATTTAATCCCACCAGCCGCTCCTCAAAAAACCCTCTATAGGGTCAGAGCTGACCCTACGGCACCTAACAACAACAATGGTGTGGTGCTGTAGGATAAGCACTGAACTACTAACTGCAAGGTTGGCAATTTAATCCCACCAGCTGCTCCTCAAAAAACCCTATATAGGGTCAGAGCTGACCCTATGGCACCTAACAACAGCAACAACCCCTCCACCCATATTACCATTAATAATATTCCATACAACTCACTAAGAAAGCACACAAACATCTCAAGGGTACCTAACATAAACACTAGGTAACAAAACAAATTTAATAATTTGGAGATGAGGTCTTACTATTTGGGTTTCCATTTTTCCATTTTGACTAACTTTAAAGCAGACATTTAAGGATCTTACGAATCATCTCAGGCTGTAATTACCAGGGTTTTGTTAAGCAGTTTGGCACACGGCCACTTCAAATCACCAAGTCACACTTCACTCTGTGCACACATGGTACAACGATTCACACCTTGGACATTGTTTCGCCTTGCTATCGTCCTCCTTCATTAAAGATGTTTATATTTGGTAGTCTGCACATGTTCAGTATGAAAGAAGGGATCCAAATGTGAGAACCAGACAAGTGAAGCATACTGGCAACGGAAGAGCACTCAGGGTATGAAAAAGAAGCAAGCCCAAAAGTTACTTTTCCATGTACTGTTTAGACATTTGCCCCAGAGACATGCATGCATTTTGTTTGAAAATTCAGACACTACCTAAAACAACTTGTCATCAAATTCCAAAACACGTGCAAGCTGTCCTCACCTTTCAAAGGTGCGCTATTCTCAAATTCCCTCAGGTAGGGGGCTCTGCATTCCTTTTGTTGTTAAGTATCGTATCGGCGAGTCTATTTTGACTCATAGCAACCCTGTGTAGGGTTCCACGGAACAGCTATTGGGCTTGAACTGCTGACCTTCTGGTTTGCAATCCAGTGCTGATCCTACAGCACCACACCAGACATTCATACGTTCCTGGGTGTCTGGGCTATTTCTGTGGCAATTATGTAATAATAAGAAGCAGTCTCTTCACTCTCAAAACCACTCCATTTCAATGATAAATGACACTCACTTCTCAAGTATTGACATGGTTGGGTTCCAAACACCAGACCGTTATACGAGAAACAGTGTTATAGAAGCATGGAGGATGGTCACATCAGATCACAAAGTGGAAGATGAATATATCCCAAAAACCATGGTCCAGGCAAGTTGACGCATAACCTTTACCCTCACAGTCAGCGTTATTCTCCCTGGCAACTCGATGTTCACTACTCTCAGGTATATGTGATTGCGCAAAATAGTCAGCCAGCAGATTTTCACCAGTGTCATTAATGCGAAATGTCAGGTAATGTGATGGTCCGTAGGTGAGGAGTTAGTGTGTCTGGAGACCATCTTTATGAATCTCTCTAGTTTTAACTCTCGTGTGGCACTTCAGGATAAGCCCTGGACTGCTAACTGCAAGGTCAGTGGTTCAAACCCACCAGCTACTCTTCAGAAATGCTACATAGGGTCACTATGAGTTGGTACCAGCTCCCCAGTACCTAACAACAACAACAACAACAACATAGACAATACACTCCTGTTGTTTTGTTAGAACTGTCGAGTCAGCAGAACGACACACTGCCTGGTCCTATGCCAACCTCACAATCGTTGCTACACTTAAGCCCATTGCCCACTCTCACTGTACCAATCCGTCTCACTCGGGGTCTGCTTCTTTTTCACTGACCCTCCACTTTAGCAAGCATAAAGTCCTTCTCCACAAACTGGTCCCCCCCAATGATATTTCCAAAGTATGATAGATGAAGTCTCATGATCCTAGCTTCTAAGGAACATTTTGGCTGTATTTCTTCCAACACAGATTGGTTTGTTCTTTTGGCAGTCCATGATACTTTTAATATATCTATAGTATAGATTTATAGCATCCTGGTGTGGTGCTTTAGTATAAACACCGCATATTTTAGGATAAAAACTGCAAGGTCGGTGGTTCAAACACACCAGTTAACTCCTTGGAAACCATATACAGGGTCATTATGAGTCTGTTGTAATTCAAACAACAACTTTAGCCCAGGGTGTGATCTCCCATACAGGGATAAAAGATAGAAGCTCTTTCAAAAAAACTATGGTTTAAAAATTAATTTCTAGCAACAGACATGAACTCCCAGCTTAATAACATAGCTCACGGGTTAAGACACTCAGCCACTAAGAGAAAGGGCAGTAGTTCAAATTCATGTAGGGGTGCTCAGAAACAAAGGCTTGGTGATCTACTTCCTAGGACAAAATCAACCATTTAAAACACTGGCAAGATTAGAGAGAGACCATCTTGACTACTTTGGATAGGTAAACACTGCTATGTGAATGGCTGGTATACACGTTCCATGTAAACCTTGAGAAACGAAGCTGAAACCAGTTGGCAGATGTCACAGGCACCAAACTTAAGTTCAACGTAGAACCTTAAGAAGACCTTCAGTGACCTGTGGAAGTATTTTGTAGCATAAAAGGCCATAACTCCATGAAGGCGACATGAACTATGGAACGCAATGCACTCCTACACCCTGGTGCTTGCATGCCTCTTGTTTGTGTTTTCATTGTTGTTGTTAGGTAGTCCAGTCAGTTCCAATTCCTCTGTCCAACAGAACGAAACCCTACCGAGACCTGCGCCAACCTCACAAGTGTTGTTATGTTTGAGCCCATTTCTGCTGCCACTGTGCCAGTCCATCTCATTGGGGGGCTTCCTAATTTTTGCTGGCCCTCCACTTTACTAAGCATGAAGTCCCACAGGGACTCTTCCCCCCTGAAAATATGCCCAAAGTGTGAGAGACAAAGCCTCACCATCCTAGCCTCTAAAGAACATTCTGGTTGTACTTCTTCCAATGCAGATGTGTTTGTTCTTCTGGGAGTCTGTAGTATTTCCAATATTCTTTGTCAGCACCATAATTCAAATGCATACATTCTTCAGTAGTCTCCCTTATTCCTTGTCTGACTTTCACATGCATATGAGGAGGTTGAAAATACCATGGTTTGGGTCAGGTGCACCTTAGTCCTCAAATGATTATCTTTGCTCTTGAACACTTTAAAGAAGCCTTTTGCAGACAATTTGCCTAATGCAATATGCCGTTTGATTTCTTGAATGCTGCTTCCAGTAAGCGTTGATGGTGAATCCAAGCAAAATAAAGTCTTTGACAACTTCAATTTTTTGTCCATTTACCATGATTGTTATATATTGGTCCAGTGGTGAGGAATTTTGTTTTCTTTCCATGGAAGAGCAACCCAAACTTTGTTTTCATAGATTTACTAAGCAAAGGCTCCCTGCCTTGTTCATGACCTAGCCCGTGCTTCATTTACACACTTAGCTGTTATCTAAGACGTCATCAGTTCAAACCCACCAGCTGCTCCACCACATCTTTCTCCCTCCTCAGAGCAGCTGGTGGATTTTAAACCACTGAATTTTTCACTGAGCCACCAATCCTCCTTAAAGATCACGGCTATCGTTAAGTGCCATCGCATCGGTTCTGACTCACAGCGACACTGCATAGGGTTTCCAAGGAGCAGCTGGTGGGTTTGAATCGCCAACCTTGCAGCTAGGAGTCCAGTGCTTATCTCACAACACCACAGCAGGACTCCATAAAGATTACAGTCTTGGAAACCCTATAGGGCAGTTCTACTCTATCCAACAGGCTCACGATGAGTCGGAATTGACTCAACGTCAAACCAAAGCAGCATATTGCATTTCCCAGAGGCGGAATCAGTCTGGGAGTTCACGAATCTTCCTCTGAGTCTTGGTTCTTTTACTCCAAGGGTGTGACCTCATCAGTCACTCAACCAGGCTAGACTCAACCTCATCCTTTGTAAAACAGGGAGACTGACTGGATGTATTCCAAAGCTCTCCATCTGCTCTATTTTTTTTTTTTTCTTGTTAATTATCTCTTTTACAAAATATTACAAAATCATAACCATCCTAAGTCACCTTACACCATACTAGATTTACATGATAACTGGCTATGGGCTTCATCTGACTCTTTATCATCTTATTAGGGTGCTGAAGGTTTATTTTGGATATTTTATAGGTCTGTTGTTTACATGGTTCAAGTCTACCCAGAGGCACCTCAGAAGCAAGCTTGGCGATCCCCTTCCCCCCACCAAAATAATCCAATCGGTGGCTCCAAAGGAGAAAGACTTGGTGATCTGCCATAAAGATTATAACCCAGAAAGCCCTATGGTAGAGTTCCACTGTCACACGGGGTCACTGTGAGTGGAAATCAACTCAACAACAGAAACAATCTTCACAGGATCAGCTTGGTCGATAGAACCCAAAAATGACCTGGTTATAAAAGAAATAAGCCCTTAGAAAGAATTCAAATTCTTAAAACTTCTACCATGATTCCTGAAACACCAATGCATAGTAAATAATATTTATGTATAATCAATCACAGATTCCAAGGCAAAGGGATAAATGATTACAACCAACTCTGGCTTATCCTCAGCCATGTGGGAGAACATAGATTAGGCAAATTTGTGGATAAGCACTAAATATAAATTGAACACTAGGCAACTCTTATATCCTTGTAGGAAGATAATGTAACTGCACAAGGATGTTGTTCAGTAGAAAGCTTGATAAGAAGTTATTTCAGCCCTAACGTGAAACGCCATGCCGCTTAAAGAGAATACAGAATGTAATCATATCAAGAAAAGTCTTTTTCTTCTTAGCAGTAGTATTGAATACCCCCACCGCAAAGAGAGAGACGTGCTTTTGTTCAGTAAATGTTTGGATAATCCTTGGTGGGCCTCCAAGACTGAAAGGTCATTAGAATCCAAGTCTGAGAGACTGAGCTCAGTAATGTGTTTGCTAGAGAGAGAAGTGAAGAGCAATCCAGACTGGACAGTACCTGACAGTTGTCGATGCCAACTCTGTCCTGTCAGATCTTCTGTAGAACATTGTGAAAACTGTAACCCATATCTCTGAACAAGTTGTGTAGTAATTGTTCAATGGAAACCTAATTTGCTGTGTAAACTTTCTCCAGAAGCACAATAAAAACTGTTGTTAAATGCCTTCTAGTCGGTTCCGACTCAGAGCAACCATAAGGCGCTGTAGGATAAGCATTGGACCATAGGTCAGTTTGAATCACAAGAGCCGGCAGTTCAAACTCACCAGCTGTTCCTGGGAAACCCTATACAGGGCTGCTATGAGTCAGAACCGACTCGACAGCACTTAACAATAACACTAGGTTTCCAAGGCTTTTAAATCTTTGTGGGAACAGAAAGCCTCATCTTTCTCTCATGGTGGCTGGCAGGCATGAACCATAGACCCTGCAGTTTGCAGTCCAGAGCTTATCATATGGAGTTGCCACACTATAAAATACACATATTATTAAAAGAAAATAAAAAAGACCTTCGGTCTACAAGTAGTTTCCGTGTTTTCATGCAAGTTGCTTATTTTGAGAGAATGTGCAAAAGTTCCCATCAGCAACAAATGCCATCAATCAAAGTACAACATACAAGAAAGGTAAGCACAGGAGACACAATTTGGTCCACAGTGACTGATACCATAAGAATCCCAGCATGCACTTTTTAATTTATTAAGATAATTTCAAACCAGAAAATTCATGTAAGTGTAAAACTAAATGACGTTTAGTAAAATTACAAAATTGTTTAAGTATGACCATATCTTAGCATCAAAGCATTTTCTTCACCCCAATAAGAGCAATTGTCCCTAGAGTTAATCCCCATTCCCACCTTGAATGCTTTGTTGCTGTTGTTAAGCACTGTTGAGTCTGTTTCAACCCAAAGCAACCCTGTATAGGGTTTCCGAGGAGCAGCTAGTGAGCTTGAACCGCTGACCTTGCAATTCAAATCGACTTTGCAGTCTGACGCATTAACCCACAGCGCCACTCCAGGACTCCACCTCTAACCCTAAGCAACAACTAATCTACTTTTCTCAATAGAGTTGACATCACTGAGATTATTTCACACAAACAAAACCACAATATGAGCGGGCTAGTGGCATGCTTCTCACAAACTTTTTGAAGCCCCTCATATGTGATTTTTTGTGTCTGACTGATTTCACTTAACATGTGTTTGAAGTTTATCCATGTTTGAGAAACGATGGCATATTTCAGAATTCACTCCTTTTATTGCTGAGTCGGATTCCATTGTATGGATACCACATTTTGTTTATTCATTCAAGGGTTGGTGGACATTTGGCTTATTTCTATGTTTCAGTTATCATCGGTAATGCTGCAGTGAACATTCACACACAATGCATTGTGTTGACACACCAACATGTCCTTTAACATAGAGTGGGGGATATTGTAGGACAGAATCAATTCTAAGAGTATCGTATTTAGGATGCATCTTACAATCTCTGGTTTGTGCATGAATTAGAGTTCCAAAAGGAGCCTAGCAGCACACTGGCATTCGGAGACTTTGAGGAAGGGTCAATAATAGGATGAAATGCAAGGTGAGAGAAGTAGTTTTGGAAGCAGAGGACCAGTCATGTAGACAAGAGCTTGTCACCTTGAGAAGAAGACAATGCCCTTCCATCAAGAACGTTCAGCCCAAGGTGACCTTTCAGGGTGAAGCACAGCCCTCCTTTCTCTTCCTCTTGCCTTTGAGCTTCTGCTAAGGCTTCCATTACGAGCTCTGGTAGCATAGTGGTTATGAATCAGGCTGTGTACCACAAGGTCAGCAGTTCGAAACTACCAGCTATTCCACGGGAGAAAGATGAAGCTTTCTGCTCCTGTAAAGACTTACAGCTTTGGAAACCCTGTACAGGGTCACTATGAGTCGGAACCGACTCCACAGCACATAACAATAACAACTAGGCTCCCATTGGCCAGTCAGACCCAACTGAAGCCAGAAGGCACTGTCTGAACCCAGAATGTTCCAGGACAGAGGGGAGGGTGGAGAAGGGAGGAAATGGGTCTGGAGGGAGACAGAGACACCTATTTGGCACAGTGTATCAAAGTTACATTGGCAGAGCTTTTGGCATTGTTGTTGCTAGGTGCCTTTGAGTCGGTGCTGACTCATAGTGACCCTATGAACAACAGAACAAAACACTGCCCAGTCCTGCATCAACCTCACAATCTTTGTTCAACTTGAATCCACTGTTACTGCCACTGTGCCGACTGACCTTGTTGGGGGTCTTCTTTTTTACTGACCCTCCACTTTACCAAGCATAATGTCCTTCTCCAGGAATTGGTCCCTCCTGATAACATGTCCGAAGAATGAGAGACGAAGTCTCATTGGTACACAAAATAATGGGGTCTCTTCAATTGAGCATCTTAGATTTGATGAAATAAGCTATGATCCCAACTTTGTAAAGGGCATTCATTATTAATGATGTTCTTATGTGCGTGAAATAAAATCTTAAGGTGTGAGATGTCAACTGAGAAAGTATATCTGTGAGGAATAAGTTTAAGAGGAACTGTGTTTGTCTGCATTAAATAGTAAGATTGTTTTCCGTCAAGCATATCCTATTACTAAAAGATCTTCCTGGTTTCTGAATATCACGCCTTGTTCCTGATCATCATACTTCCTTTCAATCCTACTAACTCCCTTTGTCCATCCAAGCCCTTTTCCATGCCTGATGAAGAACTAGGCCCCCTAGCTAACCTTTAGAAAGCTTTGTAATAACTATGTATTGAATACTGGGAAGGATTTAACAAACAACTAAATTCGTAACTGTAAGTGAGTTGAGGCTGGTAGTCTTATTGTTGGTCCTACTTGTCCCTACCTGGTCTCTTGACCAGGTTACAAAGAAATGAAAGACAATAAGAAAAATATTGATGAGTCCAAAGAGGAAAACATGGAAACAAAAAAAGAAAGAAAAACAAGAGATGCAATTCTAAATCAAGAGAAAAACCAAAGATAAAATAAAGTGGGATTTTGCCGGGGGAGATTAACACTGGATTGCTAAACACAGGGTGGTTCAAACCCACCAGTTGTTCCTTGGAAACCCTGTACAGTGTTGCTATGAGTTGGAACCAACTTGATGACACTTAACAACAACAACATCCCTTTTGGCCTGTAAGATGTGTGGTAATGTATCATTTACATTTGAGTTCAAAAATAGACATCATCTTTCCTGATGAGCTCAGAGAAACTTCTAGTGACACACACTTAGCAAGGTAAAGGAAATGGTGCCATTAGAAATGGTAAGACTAGGGAGCTGGTAAGGCCACTCAGTTTCCATAAAATCTGTCAGAACTGCTCCATCTACCACCTTTCCACACTAAGTCTTTACCAGCATTCTGTTTCATTTAATTTGTAATCTTACAAAATGCTCTGAAAAGCCTTTCAAATTTGAAATGAACTGTGGGTTTCTCATACTTCAATAAAATTGAAAAGGTAAAACCCCAGCTATTACTTTCTACTTGTTTCCAAATTTCAACTCTGCAGTATTTCAGCAACATGATGGACCAAATCATCCTTTGTGGGCTAAGCTGAATACACAAAGCATAATTTATAACATCATTTATATGGAAAAATGTGTTCCAAGATCTGAACGAACAACTTACAAACAAACTTTTGGAACCCAACCCATTCCTAAGTTAAGAACTGTCTGTGCCGCTTTCAAGCTGTGAATTCAACCAAACTTGGGTCAGGGTTGTTAGTAAGAGAGCAAAACTGTGTTACGTAGCTATTCTATTCTGTTCTGTATTCATCTGTCCATTCATGCATTGATTCCAGAAAATACCGACCAACTGCTCTACCAGGCCATCGAACCTGACATGAGAGAATGAAAATACAAGGTCAAATCAGACATGCTACTGCCAGCAAGAAACTGCTAAGCTGAGCAAACAAATCAACAGTTCCAAAAAATTGTAAAAGAAAGAAAGCAGGAGAGAGGGAGGCTTGGGCGATAGGTCGGTGGTTCAAACCCACCAGCCATTCCTTGGAAACCATATCCAGGGTCACTATGAGTTGGAATCTACTCAAAAGCAGTTAACAACAACAGCAACTATGAAATTGGAGTCCTGGTGTGGTTCTTTAGGAATAGCGCCAGACTGCTGAAGTTCAAACCCACTAGCTGTTCCTAGGGCCCTATCCAGGGTCACTATGAGTCAGAACCGACTCGAAAGCACTTAACAATAGTCCTGGTATGGTACCATAGGATAAGCACTGGACTGCTAACCACAAGGTGGGCAGCTCAAATTCACCAGCTCCTCAGAAACCCTATACAGGGTCACTATGAGCCCAAACTAACTCAACAGGTACTTCACAACAGCATCTGTGAAACAGCAGGACTGTGTCAATTTCCCTGAATGAAGATCTTTGATAAATATGAGGCCCAGGTCAGCTTACACCAGAGCTGAACAGTTTAACTGTCTACTGAAATGTGACCTGTAAAATCTGGGTACAATCGAGAGATTAACATAGTTTTCACATTTTAATATAGATACTTGGCATATTGCACTGGGGGTGGGGAGGAAGGGGAGGGTTAAATCCATGATACTGACAAGCAACACATTTTTAGCATCCTTAGGTGGGAATTCATACACAATGAAGCCAAGTACAGTGTTTGTGGAGCCAATGAAAACAATTAGCCCTTTGCATCAATTCCAACTCATAGCCACCCCGTGACAAAGTAGGACTGCCCCACAGGATTTCTTAGGCTGAAGTCTTTATGGGAACAAATGACAGATTTCCAGGTCTTCCTCCCGAAGAGCCACAGGAGAGTTTCAAACCATCAACCTTCTGGTTAGCAGCTGAGAGCTTACCCATTCCCCCAACTCGTGCTGAACCCCATACACCACCTCATGATCACTTACAGATTAGACTGTTATGATACAGTTTTCATTGGCTGGTTTTCAGCTGTGGGTTGTCAGGTCTTTCTTCCTAGTCTCTTGCAGTCTGGATATTCCGCTGAAACCTGCTCAGCATCATAGCAACACACAGGCTTCCACTGGCAGATGGGTGGTACCTGCGCACGAGGTGAATGGGCTGCAAACTGCACCTAGCCATCGGAGCAGTGGATGGATGAAGGATTCTTTGAGCTCACTTTGGGTCTTCGATTCCAGAGTCCTCACTTTGCCTAATCTGGGCAAAGTACTTCCCCCTTAACCTCTACAGAAATAACATATGTCCCTCGAGCAAAGCTGGGTCCAAGAACAGGGAGCTTAAAACCGCACAATCAGCGTATGTAAGATTCAGCAACCACTCAGAACACCAAGAGTAAATTCCCTTCTCTTCCACTAACGTCACATTCGCCTGCTTGCCTGCCAACAGCGGGTCCAGCCAGGCCTGCAGTCTTCACTTGTATTCTCTCCCCTGGGTACAAAGCTTGTATGTGTCAAAGCAGATTCTTGCCACACATAAGTAATCTAAGAAGCTGGCAGATTTCTTAAATATTGCTTCTTTAGATGAAAAGATGTACACATTCCCCTCAAGTTAAATAACAAAAGGAGAGCTTACAATGACAGGGCCTGGAGACTGGGGGATGGAGAGGGTTTTGTATGCTGTTGTTTTTTTAAAGTTGGTACTGCAACAGCCGTGGAAAAGTTCTGGTCTTCCACAAGAGCATATCCCATGATACAGCTTGACGTCAATGGGAGGGGGCTGGGTGAGGACCATGCCACTGAACATGCTTCAAAGAGTGGCCTTAAGAATATAAAGTCACACCATGTTGCTCAAGCTGGAGAGGTATGAGTACTTACAAGCATGTGGTCTATTCTGCACCTGCTGAAGTGGGCAGGAATGAAGGTAACGTTCTGCTCGAGGCTCATTTGTGAGAGGCAGTGTCTTAGAGAAGCAAAGCCAGTGAAGTTGATCTCGTACACAGTGAGATGTGTCCCCAGGAAATGGCTCACATGTTGGAGAGGCTGGTGAGTCCTAGGTCAGGGGGCCCGATGTGGGCTGGAGGCTTCTTCTGGCTCGTGGAGCTGCAAGGGCTGAAGGACCCAAGATTCACAGTTCAGATGGTTCAAGCCCCAAGAACTGGAGTTTGGATGATGATGAATGAGATGCAGAATACAAAGAGCTCAAAATGCCAGACAGCTTTGCTTGAAATTTCACATATATTGGATTCAAGCCATACCCCCAAGGAAACACCCTTTCAACTGAATGGCTGTGCATAGCAGATCTCATCACAGAATTGAATACATTACATCATATCTCTAAACAGGAGATGATGCATCGCAACATAACCATCAAAGCACTGAGAAACAAGCCCCAGCCAAGATGGTACACTACCTTAACCATCACCATTATGCAACTTGGCCATGTCCCCATGTGTTTTGTAAAGTGGGTATCAAACTTCCCCTCAGGGAACTGTATCTTCCACACTCGTGGAGAGACTCATTTGAAAAACCCTAGTAGCTTGCAGGGTTCTAACTCTGGATAACAACAGAGTGTGTCATCTTTGCCTGCAGTCCCATGCAAATCTCCAAAAGTCGGGAGATGGAGCTGTGTGAGTGGGTACTTCTTATCGCCATGATGGAAGTCCATCACCTCATGTGTCCTTCACTGGGATGAGTCCATTACTAGAAGACCCCCAGTTTCCCTGACATCCCATCCCCTAACTTACACTGAGTGGGAAGAGGTCTGAACCCCAACCTCTCCAATGGAGCACTCACAGTCAAACATGATAGAGACACGTTCCTAAACGTGTGTTCTAAGGAAGTTATACAATCAGGGCCCTCTGTGCTGGGTGCATGATAAAACACACACAGAAGGACTAATTTCAGAAGATGGCATGAACCACCAATGGAGTCACACAAGTTCTAAAGTTATCTTCCACTACTGAAATGGACATACATGCTGGACTGAACCCTGGTGGCTACTAATCAAAAAGCCAGTGGTTTGAACCCACCAGCTGCTCTGTGGGAGAAAGTTGTGGCAGAGTCTGCTTCAGTAAAGATTTACAGCCTTGGAGACCCTGGGGGGAAGGGGGAGTTCTAATCTGTCCTCTACAGTTACTAAGAATTGGAATGGACTCAAAAGGAAGAGGGTTTGATTTTGGGGTTTGATCTGACCCAATCCCCTAATTTTAGAAATGAAGATACTCAGTATAAAGAGGTAAAATTGCTTCTAAGGGTGTTCTCAGAGTTCACCTAGAACACACATCCCAGCCTCTACATGGGGGTCCTTCCCTGAGGGTACTCAGCCTGAGCCTTTGGAAGGACACAGGTGTCTGGGTTTGTCATAAAGCCTGGGGAAGTTGCTGGCATAAATGATGTTGGCTGGGATGCTAAATGCCCTGCAGCCGTAGAACAGCCTCACATAAAAAAGAACTCTCCTACCTCAAGTGACAAAGGAGCTCTGGTAGCGTAGTGGTTACGAATCGGGCTGTGAACCGCAAGGTCAGCAGTTTGAAACTACCAGCGGTTCCGCGGGAGAAAGATGAGGCGTTCTGCTCCCGTAAAGATTTACAGCCTTGGAAACCCTGTGCAGGGTCGGAACTGACTCCACGGCACTTAACAACAACAACCTCAAGTGACAAGAAAGCCCCTATTTGGAGACACACCCAAGGTGGCGTCTTTGTTCTAACACGGTGTCAGGTCTGTGTCTTTCTCGTCTCACTGGTTATTTCTCTTGGATTCTTTCCTTTTTGAACTTTCTATTGTGAGCTGAGTGAAGGTTTACAGATCAGACCATCAATCCCACGTTCAACAGTTCATACATTTTGCTTCATTGCAATGATTGTAATCTTCTCCATGATCCATCAGTTAACAGCATTTACCTCTATTCACCTGGACTCTTGTATTTCCTCCCTGACAGATTACAAAATCAAAAGTCTACACATGTTTCCCACCAGGTGTAGTTATTCTTAACTCTGTCTTCTGTCACCTTCATCTTTCCTCTGTCCACTTTCCTCTTGTATTATTACCTTCCCTGTCACCCACGTTCATGTGCCCACCCCCTGTTGTTGCTGTGTGCTGTCGAGTCAGTGCCAACTCGTTGTGACCTTGTATAGGAGCTACTGGTGGGTTTGAACAGCGAACCTTGTGGTTCACAGTCCAGTGTTTATCATACAGTGCCACACAAGTCTACCTTCTACCAAACCAATAATTTTCCCTTGCCTCCTACCCTTGGTAACCGCCGTATCCTCTTGGATTCTTAGAAATCACTTAATGCCATTTTGCTTTTCTTCCTGACATTAATCACAGTTTTTGCTGAAGCCAGGTTCATTGCTAGAATCTTCATGGGATTCCAATCATTCCTTGTGTCAGGGCCTCTTAGAGATCTTGGGTGGCATAAGCATTAAGCATTCAGCTATTAAGTAAAAAGTTAGCAGTTCTAATCTACCCAGAGGTGCCTTGGAAGAAAGTTCTGGAGAGCTACTTCCAAAACATCAGCCATTGAACATCCTGTGGCATATAGTTCGACTCTGACACACATGGAGTCTCCATGAGTCAGAACCAACTTGACAGCAACTGGCCTGCTTTTTTGTTGTTGTTTATCTGTGTGTTCTGCCAGGGTCTCTTAACTTTGGCAGAGTCCTGGTGTAGCGTTATAGGATAAGCATTGGACTGCTAACTGCAGGTCGGCGGTTCAAACCCACCAGTTGCTCCTCAGAAATTCTATATGAGGTTGCTGTAAGTCAGCACTTAACAACAACTTAATTTTGGCACTACAGTCTGGACATATTGGGTACTTCTCTGTTGTAGGGCGCTGTCCTCTACTGTAGCATGTTCGGGAACATCCCTGGCCTCGACCCACCAGAATCCAGTAGTATCCTCCCAGTCTTCATGTTTAACAAGTCTCCAGATGTGGCCTAAACCCCTTTTGGTTAAGAACCACACTGTTCAAGGTCCAGGTTACAAATTAGGAAGTTTACACAGATCTCACTATATCTCACTCTTAACAGGCAGTATCAGTTCATGAGTGGATGTCAGGTTGGGGGTCACCAGCCCTGTGAGTCATGGAATGAAGGAAGGACACTTCATCCAGCTTGGTACCTCAGCGTTAGCACCATGGCCAGTCCCTAGGAAGTGTGAACCGAATAAAAGAACAATAAATACCTCAGTTAACTCAAGCCTTAATAACTGAGCCTAATGTCGGTAACAGAAGCCCCAAAGACCTTCTTAAGAAAACATCAGAAAGAACCTATTAGGATAGCTTTGCAAAATAAAAAGGATTTGTGGTGTGATTAATCATTCCATCTTTGAACAAACCAACCAGAAAGTAACCATCAGATTAGCGTGCCTCCTGTTATCAGCAGAGTTAGGCATCCAGTTGCCCGTCCCATGTTGCGGTGGCTTTAGTTTATCTTAACATCCCTCTATATTATCTGGGGAAGCTTTTGGATTGCCAATCTGAAAACAGGACTGTGGACATGCTTTGAATTAGAATAGAATTTCAAATTTGGCCTGCTGAAATTCATAACCTGCAAGCTATTGATGACTGATAAGCAGGGAATTTATTTACTTATTTACTTATTTTTAAGAAGCAAAGTTTAGTGAACGGCCCACGGGTTTCTTTTTTTATGTGGGGATTCCACAATCACACACCACTTGAGCATTTGGTTTTAAAATTAAGCCAGGTTCTCGTGGACCTGGTGAACCCTCAAAACACAGAACGAAATACGATGCTTATCCTTCTCATCCGAGGATGAAGGGCTCATGTAGACCCCCCAACATGCTCTAGGCCTTGAGGCAACTTTACTCGTCTGTCCAATTCTATTCTACCCAACTCTGGTTAAGCCAGCCTTTTTGTGTTCCTACTATACAGGGCCGCTATGGGTCGGAACCGACTTGATAGCACATAACAACAACAACAACCAGTAAACTACGGTTGTATGTTGTATTTTGTTTAGTGCCATCGAGTCGATTCTGACTTATAGCCCTCCAGTGTAGCATTTCTGAGGAATAGTTGGTAGGTTTGAATCACTAACTTTGTGATTAGTAGACGAGTGCCTATCCTACAGTACCACACCAGCTGTCTTCCCTCATCTTGCTCTCAGGACCCCCTCCTCCTCAAACATGCTACTACCTCAGAGTCTAGGTCACATTTCCCTATTAAATTAAGCATGTTATGAATTGGATTGTGTCCCCCAAAAAGACTTCTTGAAGTTCCACCTCTCCAGTACACAGACTATGATCTGTTTGGGAACAGGGTCTTTGCTGATGTTACTAGTTACATGAACCTGAAGTCATAATGGACCTCGAGTCGGGTCTGACTTATAGCGAACTAGTACTGGGTTTCTGAGGAGTGACTAGTGGGTTTGAACTGTTGACCTTCTGGTTAGCAATCCAGTGCTGATCCTACAGCGCCACACCAGGAGTCCCAGGGAGCCACATGGGATGACTCCGTAGCTGCAAACCTAGGAATATCTGGGGCCACCAGAAACTGAGAGAGACAAACAAGGCTCTTCTCTTGGACCAACAGAGAGCAGGTCCCTGCTGACCCCCTAAAGTAGGACACCTCCAGAACCGTGAAGCAATACCCTCCTCTCCTTTTAAATTCACCACGTGGTAGTACTTCACTACAGCCGCCCCAGGGAACAAGAACGTCTGTCTTGCAGTTTGGCTGTGGTTTCCAATGAAATGAAATTGATCTCAGCAGCAAACCGTAATTCCCTGAGTATCTGTGCCTCCCTCAAGTCTCTGTCCCAGGCATCTAGTTCTGTCTAAGTCAACAAGAACAAGGCCACTGGGTGATCCTAGATGACATGAAATGCATGAACCCAGGTCCTAGTCTTCATGTACATTTCCTCTGGATTCCCCATGGTAGAGGTCAAGGTCTCTGAGTTCCCAAAATGCACTTGTCATCGGGATGGCTGTGGGCAGTGGACTTTCTAATAGGTAAGGCAGAGAAAGCTTCCACTTTCAAGGCAGCCAATGAACCAAGCCCTCTTACCACCTCACTCGTCCCCAGCGTAACCACATCCCAAAAAGAAAGACAGTGTGCCACACCTGAGAACTGGGCAAATGACTCTGCAACCTTGTTTAAAGGCAGCCCTGAAAAAGCCTAGCTAAGCATTCAGGTGCTGACCAGATGTTTGGTGGTTCAAACCCACCCAGTGGCAATCTGATCCCATGAAGATTAACCAAAACCCAAACCAAACCTGCTGCCACAGAGTCAGTTCTGACTCCCAGCAGCCCTAAAGGATGGAGCAGAATGACTCCATAGAGTTCCCGAGGCTGTAAAACCTTACGGAAGCAGACTGCTTCAACTTTCCCCTATAGAATAGCTCATGGGATTGAACTACCAACCTTCCAGGTAGCTGCCTGATGCTTAACCCACTGCACAAACAGGACTCCTTCCATGAAAAGTATTGCTGTTACACTTCCAACTCATAGCAACCTTGTCTACAGTTTCCAAGGAGTAGCTGGTGGATTTGAACCACTGACCTTGTGGTTCAAGTAATCCATGAAGATTGTTGTAGTTATGTGCCGTGGAGTCGGTTCCGACTCATAGCAACCCTGTACAGGGTTTCCGAGGCTGTTAATCTTTACGAAAGCAGAATGCCTCATCTTTCTCCCGTGGAGCAGCTGGTAGTTTCGAACTGCTGACCTTGAGGTTCACAGCCCGATTCATAACCACTATGCTACCAGAGCTGTACTCAGTCACATGAAGTTACTATGAGCTGGAATCAACTCAATGGCACCCAACAACAACAACTTTAAAGCTAATCACCAAGACAGGGTAGTAGATGAAAGATCTGATACACAGATTGTTGGTACAGACCACACTCCAAACATACACCCACAGATAATAAGGGCCACTTCACAAACACTGCCAGTGAAAATGTAAAATGGTGAATTCAGCCACTTTGGAAAAGAGCTTGGAAACTTACTTTAAATGGGACCTAAACTTAACACCGATTCCTTGTGGCGTAGTGTACTGCATCCACCAGACAGACACTCCTCAGGAGAAAGATGAGGTTTTCTGCCCTGTAAAGACCCTGTGCATCTATCCAAAACAAACACTAGCCTATGTCTGCACGCAAGTCTGCAGCTACTCACAACACTGCCAGTCATAAGAGACAAAAAGTAGGCACGCTCCAAATGTCTACCAGCTGGTGAAAGGACCACAAACTGTGGTCTACCCATAGGATGGAATGCCTTTGGGCATTAAAAAGGAATGAAGAGTTTTTTTATGTAGAAGGAAGCCCCTATTCCTCCCAAAGCTAAAGCCAAAGTAAAGGCATTGAAGGCAACACCGAAAGGCATCCACAGCCACACAAAAAAAGGTCCACAGGTAACCCACCTTCTGGTGGTCCAAGACACTGAGGCTCCAAAGTCTGCCCAGATATCCTCTGAACAGCAACCCCAGGAGAAACGTGCTTGACCACTCTGCCATCATCAGTCCCCTCTGCCTCCTGTGGCAGCCATGAAGAAGACTGAAGACCTCAGCACGCTTGTGTTCATTGAGGAGGTCAAGGCCACCAAGCCTCAGATCACACAGGCCGTGAAGGAGCTCTGTGACACTGACGTAGCCAAGGTCAACCCTGGGATGAGGCCTGACGGAGAGAAGAAGGTATGTGTTCCACTGCCTCCTGACTCCCTAGGGTGCTTTGGATGTTACCAACAAAGGGGGATCATCTAAACTCAGCCCAGCTGGCTAATTCTAAATAGACATTTTTTCACCAATACAAAAACAAAAGGAATGAAGAATTGAAAATGTGCTGCAATATGGATGAACCTTAAAAACATTACGCGGAGGTCCACACATTGTATTTTTCTGCTTCTATGAACTGTAGAGTAGAACCCAAACCCAGGCCACAAGCCCTGCATCAATTATAACTCATGGAGATTAGAGGCAAATCTATAGATGGAAAGAAGGTCAGTGGGAATCCTGGGCTGGCTATGGGAACAGAAACTGACTGGAAACGGGCATTAGAAATCTTACTGGGCTAGGAAAACGAGCTAAAATTGAATTGTGATTGCTGGTTACAGAGTTTTGTGAATTTACAAAAGTCATTGAACTGTACACTTCCATAGGATGACTCTTAATGTCAATTATATCTCAACTAAAAATATTGCTAAGTATTAAAAACAACAACAACTAAAGGTCACTGATCTGCTTTGTTTGTGGACTGACTTTCAGCTCTCCTCTCCTGGCTACAAAGGTCAAGTTTCAGGGGGCTTCATCTAGTAAGAGTGCCAGGCATGTCTGCACCTCATTTCACTGCCCTATTTGTGACTGACCACACCTTGGAAAGGAGCGCAGTGGCTCCACAGGATAAGCACTAGACTGGAAACCATAACGTCGGTGGTCCAAGCCCACCAACCGCTCCACAGGAAAAAGTTGAGGCTTTCTGCTCCCACAAAGATTTACAAACCTTGGAAACCCAATACAGGGTCATAGACAACACAACACCACCCTTGGAAATGGGCTGGATCAGCAAGTTCACCCACTCTTTCATTAAGCAGAAATGTACTAAACTCTCTTCTTGCGCCAAGCATTCAGTTAGACCCTTGGTACAAAACAAGAAACAAGGCAATGGTACCATACAGAGTGAAGGCTGAAGATTATCCCACTGTTTTCCAGTTTAAATGCTGATGACTACTATCCATGTGAAAGTCAGATCATGGAAAAGGAAGACAGATGAACTGATGTGCTCACAAAGAACAAAAAATACACCATGGACGGCTAGAAGAACAAGCCAATCAGTCATTAAAGCAATATAACCAGAATGTTCCTTAGAAGTGAGGAGGACAAGTCACCGAGAAAGACCAAATGCCAAAAAAAAAGACATGGTGCTTGGTAAAGTGCAAGGCCAATGAAGACAAAACCCAAAAACCCCTCAAGGAGATGGGCTGACACAAAAGCAACAAACATGGACTCAAACACACCAACAATCAAGAAGATGGTACGCAGGACCAGACAATTCTTCATTTTATTAATACAGAGAGAGAGTCAACAACAGCACGTGGATGGAGAAGGCAGAAAATAAACACATAAACAGGCACAAACAATCCCAGATAGGATGTAAATTAAGCCAGGTCAGATGGGAGAAAGGCAAGGTTTTCTGCCCCCGTGAAGATTTAAGGCCTGGGAATCCCTACGCAGGGTTGGTGTGAGTCGGAATCGACTCAACACTTAGCCACAAGGGGAAAGTAATGGAGAGAGGTCTATCTGTCCCGGTGATACTTCACCCCACTGCTCGGATTTTCCGGTTCTCTTTCTGAGCCGAGCTCGGTTCCATTCCAGGACCTATCAAGCAAAACTCATGATGAAAGTTAATGGAACAAGCATTAACTGAAGTAGGATAATTGCTCAGAAATAAAATTCTGCCCTCTGATCATCTTGTCATACAAACTCTTGAGAATGCATTTCTGTGGAAAGAAGGCAGTGGTTAAATTGACCCATATTCTATTTCAAAGCTATTAATGTGTCAAATGGTCAGCCCAGCAGGCAGAGAATTGCTGAGCACTTTGGGGAAAAACAGCTCCTGAATTACTTAGCATCATAACGTGTGTCAGAAGCAGTGACCAATCAAATCTCCACCCGCAGCAAGTGTCTTTTGTTTTGCAATGCAATTCACCCCACATTTGATGGCCACCCCAACTGCCTGCTATTGGTGCTGTTGTGTGCCATGGAGTCAATTCCGGTTGTAAAAAAAAATACAACCAGGATGTTCACTAAGATTGTTGTTGTTGTTAAGGGCCATGAAATCGGTTCTGACTCATACAGGGTTTCTGAGAAGCGGCTGGTGAATCTGAAGCATCGACCTTGTGGTTCAAACAACCTTTCGGTCCAGTGCATCATCCCACAGCACCACACCAGGACTCTGCTGATTAGAAAAGAGGATGGCACTGAGGCTAATAGGACAGGGCTGACCCACTGGGTTCTCGGGAAGCAGATTACCAGACCTTTCTTCCACAGACCCGCTGATGGTTGGGCTCACAGTACTGACTTTTAGGTTAGCACCACCAGGGCCCCTTAGGAATGTGCTAGGCCCCTCCTGTTGTTGTTTTTGTTGTTAGGTGCCATCAAGTTGGTACCGACTAATAGCCACCTTATGCACAGCAGAACAAAACACTGCCCGATCATGGGCCAACTATTATTGCCATGCTTGAGTCCATCAATGTTGCCACTTGGCCAACCCATCTCGTTGGGGGTCTTCCTCTTTTTCTCTGACCCTCCACCTTACCAAACAGGAGATCCTTCTCCAGGGACTGGTCCCTCCTGATAATATGTCTGAACTATGAGTGAGGAAGTTTGGCCATCTTGGTCTCCAAGGAGCACTCTGGCTGCAGCTATTCCAACACAGATCTGTCGATTCTTTTGGCAGTCCATGGCACTTTCATTATTCTCCTCCAACACCATAACTCAAAAGTATCAATTCTATGGTCTTCCTTATTCACTGTCCAGCTTTCACATGCATATGAAGTTATTGAAAATACCATGGATCAGGTCAGGCACACCTTAGTCCTCAAGCTGACATCTTTGCTCTTCAACTTAAAAGGTCTTGTGCTGCAGATTTGCCTAATGCAATACGTCATTTGATTTCTTGACTGCTGCTTCCTAGGCAACTTATGCCAGAGTCTCTCACCATCTTCCTAGGCCCCTCCTGTTGTGAAGTGCCATCGAGTTGATTCTGACCCATAATGACCCTGTATAGGGTTTCCAAGGAGCAGCTGGTGAACTTGAACCGCCAACCTTGCAGTTCAAATGGCTCTGCAGTCTGGTGCATTAACCCTAGGCATATGCATATGAGGAAGATGGTGAGAGGCACTGGCTGGCATAAGAAAACAAGGACATTGTGGAAGAACTTGGGGTGTCACTGTTTTCTTTCTCTCTGGTTTCCATTTTGCTTTACCACGTGCTGCTAGAATAAAAGACCACAAGTCAGTGGCTTTAACAAACAGAAATGTATTTTCTCGGTTTAAGAGATTAGAAGTCAGGATTCAATGCACGGGCTCTTGGGGAAGACTTTCTCTCTATGTGGGCCCTGAGGGAAGGTCCTTGGCTCCTCTGAGCTCTGCTCTTGAGCCATCTCCACTTGCTCCTTGGCTTGTGTGATCTCTTTGGCAGTGCAGTGGATTAAGTATGGGGCTGCTAACTGCAATGTCACTGGTTCAAATCCTCCAGCCACTCCATGAAAGGTGTGCAAAGATTCTAGCCTTGGAAACCCCATGAGGCAGTTGTACTCTGTTTTACAGGATCAGTCACTAAGAGTCAGAATTGACTCAAGGGCAATGGATTTGGTTTACTTTTTATACGCAAACCCTCCTACCTCACCTCGATTGCTCACTGCTGAGGAGTTGGCCCTGGACAATCAATGTTCCATCCACTATTTATCACACGGTTGTGATCCACAGGGTTCTCATTTACGGATTTTCAAAAATGGATCCCCAGCCCTGTCTTCCTAGTCTGTCTTATCCTGAAATCTCCACTGAAGCCTGTTCAGAGACACAGCAACACACAAGTCTCCTGTTGATAGATCGGTGGTAGCTGTGCAACATGTGCACTGGATGGGAATTGAACCAGGATCTCCTGCATGAAAGGTAAGGATTCCACCACTGTGCCATCATGGCCCCATTACCTCACACCTAAAAGATTCCAATTAGACTGGGAGAAACTTTTCCATGGACAGTGATGGCATGGGAAGGGAGGGACAAAAATAAGGGGGGGGGGGGGCGGTGTATGCGTATTGTATATCTTATATACAAGAAAACTTCAATTCCTTTTTCCACAAACCTTCTGAAGCCCCTCTCTCATAAATACACCCACTTTCAGATGAGAAGGGAATTCACTTCCTTGCTAATTTTGATTGCATGCTTTTGTGGAAGATGCCACACAGCTTATCATTTACGATGAAGGGAAACTCAGTTTGGTCTTATCACCAACCAGTCTTCTTAGAGTCTTCTGGCTGCGTCAGTGCTCTGTCTACAGCTTCCATGTGTCATAAGCCCTGATGTGTCACCAGGATGCCATCGCCTGGGTTCAAGCCATGGAATCGATATTCTACAATTCAAATTTGATGCAGTGAACGCTGCTGTCATCAGCTCCCATTTCCAATGCTTCCTGAGGAGAGCTGGTGATTCTGAATGCTTATCTGCATAAATATCACTTCAACATGTCCTCACAGCAACCTGCTGCTACAAAGCCGCACTCCAACCTTCAACATTGGCCTTTCTCAACCACACAGCAACACTGCACTGGTAATTGTCTGCTTTTAGAGAAAGACAAATTCAGTTGTTCTCAGGACCACCCCTGCTTTCTGGAAAATGGTTCTTCAGCATCGAGATCGACATAGGCACATTTTAAAAATCAAAGAG
This sequence comes from Chrysochloris asiatica, assembly GCF_000296735.1. Lineage (NCBI taxonomy): Eukaryota > Metazoa > Chordata > Mammalia > Afrosoricida > Chrysochloridae > Chrysochloris > Chrysochloris asiatica. Next base: position 9,863,572 of record NW_006408574.1, read on the forward strand.
TCTCAACCCAGGCTCTCATTCTGAAGTAGGACGCCATGTTGCTTGGCAGGACGATTCCATTACAACCTTCCTAACGTTTGAGACGATCTCGTCCATATAAACTCATTACATATGCTCTGAGGAGATAGTTTTTAAACAGTCTCTGACTTTTCCTTCTATTTAAATAGACAGCTGCTAGGGCAGTTTTTCTTAGTTTTAAATTAATTCCATGCAAGGAGAAAATGTGGGTTGAATTGGCAAATTCGTTGGCCTTCGAGAACACAGCCAGGGTTCTGGAGGAGGCTGGGAAGAGCCACACAGAAGTTCACTGAGACACAATGCGCAACCTTGCTGGTCTTTGTTATGAGTTTTCTCCCTGCGCTTCTCAATACATCCAGGGTCCAAGGTGGCCTAGGACTCGGGTTTCAAAATTCTCCACACTTTCCTGGAAAATTAACCCTTGTTATAGCTATGGAACTGCAAATATTCATTCTTTATTGATGTGCAGAATGGGGGGTGAGGAGGGGTTGTCCCAACAAAAAGGGATGAAGGCAAGGAATGTCACATGCATTGTATTAAAAACCCAAACCCCCTCCTCTGCTGAATAGCAAATCAGAATTGATCTGATTTGCACAAAGGCATAAGAGACTGGTGACTGAAATGGGTTCATGCATGTACTATCAAAGGGAACTAACAGAGGCGCATAAAGGGAGCCCCTGCTACCAGGACATGTGCAAGGACATGTGCAAGGACAGAACAGAGCCCCTTCTGGGCTCCCCAATGACACATGGAGCAGGGCCCAGAAAGGAACCCCAAACCCAAACAGATGGTCATGGACTGAACTCTGTCCCCCCATCCCATCCCAAAATATAATAGTCCTAACTCCTAAGGGGTTTCTTTTGTTATGTTAATAAGGTCATACCAGAATAGGGTGGACCCTAAACATAATCACTTCTGGGTGGTTTTTACAAAGGGAAGTAGAGACACTGAGAGACACCCACAGGGTTAAGACAGATGCCACATAAAGAGGCCTCTGTTGTTGTTGTAGTTAAGTGCTTAGGAGTAGGTTCCAACTCATATGAACCCTGGTGGATTAGAACTGCCAATCTTGTGGCTAGCAGTCCAGCAGTTATCCTACAATGCCACAGCAGGACTCCAAAGATGCTTCTAGAAACAACCAAATGCAGAGGACCGTGGTCACCAGAATCTAGGATCGAGGTCTGCAGAAGGACTCAACATGACCACAACCCTAGTTTGGACTTCCAGCTTCTAGAACTATGGGAAATAAAGCTGTGTGCTTTATGCCTGCCCACCTGTGCTACTTTTTGTTACAGCAGCGCCCAGAGACTGGGACTGTCTGAGGGGACATTCATGCCTCAGCGGGAGTGTGCAGCAAAGGCCACATTCACCTGGCTCAGACTCCACACCTGGATGTAGGCCATTAGCAATCAGAGCCTTGTGGCATACTGACAAAGAAAACTGCATGCCCAGCCTTCAACTTTCACCCAGCCATATACTGTCCATGTGAGACCGCTGCTGTGTCCATGGCAAACAAGTGACTCTGTCTAAATGGCAGAGATTTCTATGAGTGAAAACATCCAGTGTGTGTGCTCAGATGCAAGATTTAGCATGCTAAGGACTGAGTGTAATCCCCAGGCATGGAAAATCTTCCCTGTCTTTATGTCCTTGACCAACTCCTTTTTGATTTCAAAAGGGATTCATTCAGGACATACCTTAAAGGAATCAGCCTCATTAGCATAACAAACAACATTCCCAAATGGGATCCAAACCGCAAGTATGTTGTTAAGTGCCTTTGAGTTGATTCTGACTCCTAGTGGCCCTGTGTAGGGTTTCCAGGGAGCAGCTGGTGAGTTTGAACTGCTGACCTTGTGGTTTGCAGTCCATTGCTGATCCCAGAGCACCACATTAGGAGTCCAACGACAGGTACACGGATTAGGATCTACAACACATATTTTGAAGGGACATCATTCAACTCATAACATCCCCTTCTTCAGAAGATGTGCCTTGTCTAGACAAGGGGCCTTGAACAATGTAAAAAATGGAATTAAAATCATGGATGTTTTCCACTAACTTTTTAAAGACCCCTCGTATATTTCAGATTATCAAATTCCAAAAGGGTTAGGCTGGTCTGAAGTCTCGTGTGTGAGATAGTAAAGCACTCAGATGCTGACTGATAGGTTTCAGGCACAAGCCCACCCAGAGGCATCTTGTAAGTAAGACTCAGTGATCTATTTGTCAAAAACCTAGGGCACTCCAGGGCACAGTTCTGCTCTGACACACCCTGGGATGCCATGAGTCAGAGCCCACTTGGCGGCAACTGATTTCCTACAGGTGCACTTACCTGTCCCAGGCCCAGGTCAGTGGCCCGTACGCGGCTGGTCCCTTCCTAAGTCGTTCTTCAATAAAGAGAGTTCCCCATTGCCTGGTCACTTTCATTTGGCTTTCCAAATCACAATTCAAATAAAATTAAAGTAAACAAAAGGATTTCTGTGGAATTAAGTTCTGCAGCAACATGAAGAGCATTTCATAAAACAACCACCAGACACTCATGGCCTCTTTTTAAATTAAAGCAAGATGGAGACTTAAAAACATATGAGACTTATTTAGCATCTGCTGCGAGACCGAGAAGCTGATCAAAATGGACTTTTCCTTCTCCCTCCACCTCCGTTAAGACTGATTTGGTTCTGCTCTGGGAGAGATGGCCTAATCCAACTAGACCAGGAGTACTGTCCTCCCAGTCCTATCCATCCTACCAGTTGCTCAAATCAAAAAGCCGTATTTCATGCTTCCTCTGTAACTCCCCTTCTACCACCACAGTCTACTCATCAGTAAGTCCTGTGGATACTACTTGCAAGATCAAGTGCAAATCCCTCTGCCGACCACTACTATAACCACTATTGTCTGCATCAACACTGGCAAGTCAAACTTCCTGTCAGGATGGACGTGTTCTGTATCTGTGCTGACCAATACGGCAGCCACCAGCCACGTCTCCACAGAGCACCTGAAATGGGGCTAGTGTGCCAACAAACTGTGTTTTAATGGACTGTGATTCAATTTAAACCTGTGGCCAGCAGGTTGTTTTTATTAAGTGCCACTGACAAAGTTCCGACTCACAGCGACCCTGTATAGGGTTTCTGAGGAGTAGTTGATGAGTTTGAACCACCAACTTTGTGGCTACCAATCCAGTGCTTACCCTACAGTGCCACAATGTTGTAGGTTCTGACCCACTGCGATCCTGTATAGGGTTTCCAAGGAGCAGCTGGTGGGCTTGAACCATCAACCTTGAGTATCAAACTGACTTTGAGGTCTAGTGCATTAGCCCACAACAGCATGTCTACAGAGATACAGTAGAGGTTTCATAGAGATACGCTGTTGCTCAGTCAGTTCTAACTCATAGAGACCCTGTATAGGATTTCTGAGAGAAACTGGTGTGTTGGAACTGCTGACTTTGCAGTTACCAGTCCAGTGCTTACTCTGCAGTGTCACAGTAATGTTTCCATATACATGTATTATTGATGAATTCTGTCGAGTCAGTTCCAACTCCTAGAGACCCTGTATAGGGTTTCTGAGAGCAGCTGTTAGGTTTGAACAGACAAACTTGTGATTACCAGGCCAGTGCTAATCTGACAGGGCCACACCAGGGCTCTGGTGTAAATACAGAATTAGATAAAAAACCTAAAACCTACTGCCATCAAGTCCATTGTGACTCAGGTGACCCTATAGGACAGGGTGGAACTGGCCCCCTAGGATTCCCAAGGCTGTAAATCTTTATGGGAGGAGACAGCCCAATCTTTCTCCCAATAGAATTAGAAACAGAACAATGTGAGCAATGAGCTCCAATGTTAACATGCGGGGAATCTGGGGAAAAGGCATACAGGAATTCTTTGTACTATTCTTGCAACCTTTCTATAAGTTTGAAAATAAAAGTTAACCAAAATATATTGGTGACAAATGAAAATGAAAAGAAGTAGTTATTTTTACTTGGCATTTTCTTGGATCCCTCAAGCTTGTAAAAAATATATATGTATTAACTGGGGAGTGGGATTTTTTTTTTTTTTTCATGAATTTGCTAGAAAAAAATGTTTTCTTCCATTTCCCTTAGATGACTAGGAACATAAAGAACAATCTAAGATGAGAGGCTTTTAAATTTCTCTCAATTTAATTCAGACACTTGACCCTGGTTTTCTCCCACAACCCTCCTTTGATTTCAAAGAATTTCTGAAGAAAGAATTACCCACACGCGGAACAGAAAATCTAACACCTGCCTTTAGCTAACAGATGATTTACTGAAGAAAAGGGGCAAAGAGAGTGTATGGAGACACCAGGGAGACAGAAACATTGAGAAAAGTACTGTGTGTAACTAGGGTTGTTGTTGTTGCTAAGTGCCGTGGAGTTTGTTCCGACTCATAGTGACCCTGTATAGTGTTTCTAAGGAGCAGTTGGTGAGTTTGAACTGCCGACCTTGAAGTTCAAACTGACCTGTGGTCCAGTGCTTATCCTACAGCACCACAGCAGGAATTCCAGGACAAAAAAAACAACCAGGATGACAGTTGTAGTTCAATGCCATCGAGTCGGTTCTGAATCATAGTAACCGTTATAGGGTTTCCAATGAACAGCTGGAGAGTTTGAACCACCAACCTTGTGGTTCAAATTCCAGTGCTGATCCTACCGCGCCACACCAGGAGTAGCAACAAACAATCTGAAAAGGCAGATAACCCTCACCAAGAGCTCTTAGAAAAGACACGAGGGACCACAACCCAGGTAATCTCCCAACATAGAGAGTTGTTGTTAAGTACCTTCAAGTAGGTTCCGACCATAGTGACCCTGTATGGGGTTTCCAAGGAGTGGCTGGTGAGCTTGAACTGCCGACCTTGTGGTTCAAATCATCCATCACATTAATCCACAGCGCCACACCAGGACTCCAACACAGAGATAAGGGAGTTAGTTGATCACGAGAGCTGGGCTCTGCCAAGAAAGCAGCATTCCTTCTTCTCTGGTCACCAAATTCCCATCATCCATGCAAACTAGTCTTTGGGAATATAGGTAAGCCAGTATATAAAACAAAACCAAGAGGATTCAGACCAGGCATCGGTAATTACAGTCTCCATGTGACGAAGGGAGCGATGAGGTTGCCACCCATGCACAGAACCAGAAAGGGAAAGAGAAAGAAGTCTCTGTGGCCACAGATGCGTCGATTTCTGACTATTCCCACTAATGGTGCCCAACACCACCTATATGTCAGGTTACGGTGGGCAAATCTGCTGCAGAAGATCTATTTCAGGTTTCGATAAGCAAAGATGGCCCTTTGATAAGTAAGGCATACCTGATTCAAACTATGGTCTTTTCAAAAGTTGTATTCAAAAGCTGGTCGTTGAAAAAGAAAGAAAATTTGAGCCATTCTAACTGGTGTGTTGAAGAATCTAAGATATCTTATGGACTGCCCAAAGAGCAAGCAAATCAGTCTGAGAAGAAATACACCAGAGCGTTCCATAAGAAGCAAAGTCAGCAAGACTTGGACTCACTGTCTCTGAACAAGTGATCAGGAAGAACCAATCACTGGACCGTCATGGTTGGTAGTGTAGACTGCTCAGTGAAAATGAGAGAAAGTCCCATTAGGTGGACTGACCCAAAAGTCACACAGTGAAGTCAACCGTCCCAATGCCCCTGAAGATGGTCTCGTTCTGTTGCCCATAAGGTCAGCCTGAGTCGGGCTGTACTTGATGGCAACCAATTACGAGATGATGTGCATTGTCTCACTTTGCAAGCCATTCAGACACAATCATAACTTCTCTAGTCACTATAGCCTCCTCTTCCTCCTCTCCTGTTATGACCCCCAAACACGATGTTATTCCACCCACCCACTTCCCTCCTACTCAACAAAATATGGTCCCTCTCTGCCCACCAGATGTATCATGACTCGGTTCTTCCAGAAAGACTTGCACTGACTCACCTGGAAAGAGGACAGACAAAAATGAGGTGCTCAGAATGGGCACCCCCTGACCCCTTATGTTTACCTGTCCTTGTCTTTTGTGAATCACTTAATACTCATCATATACAATCAGCAGACTCAGCCAAGAGATTGAGTAACCGGACAACACTGTTGGTATTGTTGGTAGCTGCCATTGAGTGAATTTATGAGAACCCCACATGTGCAGAATAAAATTGCTCCATAGGGTTTTCAATGTTATGACATTTTGGAATCAGACACCAGGTCTTTCTTCTTAGGAACCTCTGGATGGGTTAGTCAATGGTCCAGTGCGTAGCCATTTGTGCCACCCAGATACTGCCTCCAATAACACTGGATGTTGTCATGTGTTTCAAGTCACAGTGTCTGGACCTGCTGATGAGCACGGTCACAGATCACCTATTCAGATGGTGAGTTTTTAGGTGTGAGGGTCAAAGGACACTGTTGCTTTGAAGGAAAGCATCAAAACATCACTGGGACCATATCTGGTCACTTCCAAGTCCAAGGAAATGCATTAGCCCATAACTCTACACTAGTTAGCAATCTGACAAGAAAATGTGGCCTATGTTTCTTACTGACCTTACGTACAACAGGACGAAACACTGCCCGGTCCTGCACCATCGTCATAATTGTTGTAACATAGGAGCCAGCCATTGGTATAGGCATCGGGTCCATCCATCTCATTGAAGGTCTTCCTCTTTTTCCTACCCTCAACTTTACCAGAGATGACATCTTTCTTCAAGGACTGGTCCCTCTTGATATCAAGTCCAAAGCATGTGCACCAATGTCTCCCCATGGCTTAAAAAAATGTATACGTTTGAGATAAAAGACACTCAATTGTGCTGTCAGTGAGATTAAAAAGATGAGGCCAATGTATCAGTTCACAAAGTTGTAACACACCTATTCACAAAGCTATCTATAACACTAGGTTCACAAGGCTGTAACATACACAAGGTTGTAACACATCAGTTCATAAGACTGCAATGTATCGGTTCACAAAGCTGTAACATACACAAGGCTGTAACACATCATTCACAAGGCTACAATGTATCATCAGTTCACAAGACTGTGCTAAACTTCAGAAAAAGAATAACCAATGAGGCCTCAGCCCCCTTTACCTCAAATCTTCATGTTGATTCTTTTATTGCTTGTTCTTGGGTAATCAGGAAAAAAAGAATCATAATTTAGATAATGTGAGGTATCTTTTGAAAGAGCAGGTGCACTTTTTAGGGACTTACATTTCCCACACTTACACTTCACAGTTGGAATCACGTCTTCCTGTACAGAGCTGCTTTAAGATAACTGAAGTAGGTATTGAACATGTTCAGTGCTTCCTCTTCCTCTCCAACCCAGCATGCCTCAGATGCCTCAAAGTTGGCAATTGCAGGCTTAATCTTCCATGTGTGACTTTGGCCAAGTCATTGAACCTCATGGATGGGACAGATAAAATGGCTTCTCACTATCATGGCATCTCATGTTTGTATTCCAGGGTTCACTTGTTGGTACGAGTTGTCGTCCAGTCGAGTTTGATACGGCGACCCCATGTAAAATAGAACCCAGTGGTCTATCTTTACCACTGAACTCTAGTCCTGTGTTGCAACCAATTCTACTTTGAGTGCCTTCTAACCTAGAGGGTTTATCTTCTAGCATTGTATTGGACAGTACTTTACTGTGATCTATATGTCTTCCAATGGCAAATTTATGGAAGTAAATCACCAGGTCTTTCTTCCTGGTCTGTCTTAGTCTGGAAGCTCTGCTGAAATCGGTCCATCATAGGTGACCTTGCTGGTATATGAAGTACCCTGGTACAGTGGCCAGCATCATAGCAACATACAAGAAACTGAAGTAGGACAAACTGACAGGTAAGTGGTGATTATAATTCCTATCTCTAGGTTAAATGTCCTACACTTTATTCTACCAGATGGAATACACAGAAAGCAAATTAAGTATGTCTGTAGGAAGAGACGATGGGAAAGCTCCATATCATCAGCCAAAAAAAAAAAAAAAAAAAAGGCTAAGGGCAAAAAGTGGAATATCAATTGCTAATATGCAAGTTCAGGCTGAAGCTGAAGAAAATTAAGACAGGTCCACTAAAGCCAAAAGACATTGAATATAACTCACATGAACTTAGAGACCTTCTCAAGAACAGATTTGATACATTAGACACGGATAACCAAAGATCAGAAGAACATCTGAAGAACATCATACAGGAAGAAAGTAAAAGGTCATTAAAAAGACAAGAGGGGGGAGGGGTGGAGACCAAAGCAAATGTCAGAAGAGATTCTGAAAAAAAAAGTTATGGATGACATTGTAAAGAATAAGTATTCCAGAACACTTAATTGTGCTCATGAGGAATCTGTACATAGACCAAGAGGCAGTTGTTCAAACAGAACAAGGGGATACTGAATGGTTTAAAATTAGGAAAAGTGTGTCACCATACTTATTCAACCTGTTTGTTAAACAAATAATACGAGAAGCTGGGTTCTATGAAGAAAAATGTGACATCAGGATTGGAGGAAGACTCATTAACAACCTGCGATATACAGGTGATACAACCTTGCTTGCTGAAAGTGAAAAGGATTTAAAATACTTACTGATGAAGATCAACGAGCACAGCCTTCGGTATGGGTTGCACCTCAATGTAAAGAAAACAAAGATCCTCACAAGTGGACCAACTTGTCAAAGACTTTAGTTTACGTGGATCCACTATCAACACTCATGGATACAGCAGTCAAGAAATCAGATGGTAGATTGCATTAGTCCAATCTGCTGCACAAAAACCACTTTAAAGTGTTCAAGAACAAAAGTATCAGTTTGAAGAATAAGGTATGTCAGACCCAAACCATGGTATGTGTTTCTAATAGTCTCAGATGCATGTAAAAGTCAGACAATGAATATGGAAGACTGTAGAAAAACTGAGGTATTTGAATTATAGTGTTGTAGAAGAAGAATAAATGTACCATGGACTGCCAGAAGAACAAACAAATTTGTGCTGGAAGAACTACAACCAGAAAGCTCTTTGGGAGCCAAGAAGGTCAAGCGTCGTCTTTCATATTTTAGACATGGATTCAGGCAGGACCAGTCCCTGGAGAAGGACATCATGCTTGGTAAAGTGGAGTCAGCGGAAAATAGGGAGATCCCCAATGAGATGGATTGGCACATTGGCAGCAGCAATGGGCTCCAGTGTAACAATTGTGATCACGGTGCAGGATCTGACAGGGTTTTGTTCTGTTGTGCATAGGGTTGCTATGAGTTGGAACCAACTTGATGGTACCTAACAACAAGAAGTTAAAAGTCCACAAAATACCTATCTCAAAGACACAATCAAGTTGCCTCACAAACAAACCACAGAAAGTCTCTCCAGTTTGTCTCAGCTCACTGCCTGATCCTTCAGAGAACCACCCTTCTTCTAACACCTGGGCCCCCTGTTTATTCTCACAGCTGATTCAAGTTCTTGGATGAATAATGTTTGTTCTCTTCAGTCTTTAAAACACCCCGGGAGCCTCTCCTACAACTGCATCTCACATTAGAAGTCACTTCCCATGAACGTGAGCAAACAAGTTTGTGATAGAAACTGACCTAAATCCCTTCAGGCACCTTGCCAATATTTTTAAAATCCATCTATTCTTCAACATGATGGTTTGGGGTTTATTTTTAATATACATGTGTATAGAATAGAATATTGGTGCTTTTCTAAACTGTCTGGTGATGGCCTTGAGTAATTGCATTAAAGATTCTTTAGAAGAAGGGACATCCAGGTAGATTAATTATAAATGTTGGAAAATGTTCATTTTAAGATTTGTCCTCCATAAATTCCAGATCTGGTTTTGCAGGCTTACTGGTAAATTCTTCAGTGAAAACAAACAAACAATTCAAGGAAATCTCACTGAAATCAATAGTTTTGACACTTTTACAATAAATAGCCAGAATTTTTTTTTTATAAAAAAGCATCAGCATCAACTGCGAAACTCCTAATTAAAAACATGTTGCAGGTGCCAAATGGTATTTATATTGAGATGAAGAAATCTCCCACGATCACACAGGACACTCACAGAGAAAAGTACTTTCACTTAGTTGTTGTTGTTGTTAAGTGCTGTCCAGTCGGTTCTGACTCACAGTGACCGGGCATAGCATTTCCAAAGAGCAGCTGGTGGGTTTGAACCCACTGACCTTGCTATTCAACCCAATCTTTCGGTCCAGTGCTTAACCTACAGCGCCACACCAGGGCTCCATTCACTCAAATCCTCTTGCATTTTGATCCAAACCCACCCTGTAATCCAGCCTTCAAATCCCTAATCTACAAAACAAGGGAACAGAGAAAGGTGATATCAGAGATTACATCTAGTTCTGTTACACACTCATGAAAAAGTACTCACTAACAAGATGATTTGGACTCATGTCAATCCCAAGTGTGTCAGAGCAGAATCTCACTCCATATTTCAACAACTGTGATCTTTCAGAATGAGATCACCAGTTCTTTCTCCCAAAGTGCTTATAGGTAGACTTGAACCACCAACTTTTTCAGTGAGTAGCCAAACACTTAACCATTTGTGTCACATAGCGTTTGCTTGATGATGACCCATCATAAGCAAATAAAAGCTTATGAACCAACAGTAAATTGTCAGTTTTTCATCTGGCATCGTAATAATTGTTGTTGTTGTTAAGTGCCATTGAATCGATTCCCACCCATAGCGACCCTGTATAGGGTTTCCAAGGAGCAGCTGGTGAGCTTGAACCATTGACCTTGCAGTTCAAACGGCTTTGCAGTCTGACACACTAGCCCACAGCGTCACACCAGGACTCTATCATAATAAGAACAGCCTCAAAATCTACCACAAAGATGCTCTCTAGCGCATATACACTGGCCTCTTTATGATGATTCCTTGGGAAAACACTGTTTCACTATTAGGAATAGTCTGGGTTCACTGTTAAACCCGCTGGGCACTGTGATGTACACAGATGATTGAGTTCCCTCTTTCCACTGGCTACAGAGAAGCTCAGAAGCAAATTTCTGCCCACCTCTAGCAAACGGTAGAGACTTATGAAATATATCTGGAGTCATGACTTGCCCTTTAGTTCATCACACTTTCCTTCTCACCACTAACTCACTTACCTGCTTCTCATCTTTTATTGCTGATTTTTTTTGTTCATGATGATGGGATTTATTAGAGAAGTTAAGACGTTACATTTGGGATGAGAAATATTCAGAGAACAGCTCCTCTAGTCAGTACAGCTTCTCCTCAGCCATACCCACAGGCAGGCCTCTCTCTGCCTGACAATGTTACAGAACTATTTGGGGGCTGCTGATATATATATATATTCACTGGACACATCACTCAAACATAAGCCTCAACCTAAAGGCACCTGGTTCTACTTCCTTGAGTCAGCAAACCTTGCTCTGCAATTAATTACCTGAAGGCACCTCAGTCTGCAAACAAGCCTCCTGGCCCAAGACTCTCAGGTTTACTTGTTCCACGGACTGACAAGCCCACTGCTGTGGTTCATGCTCTGGTTCTTGGTCCTGCTGTTGCTCCTCTGAATCCGTCTGTTCCTGGGTCAGGAAGGTTCAATGTGCAGGGATCTTGGAGTCCAGAGGATGTGCTTTCACTCGTGGTTTTTCTTTGATGGTGGTGAGACCTCCTCTGCTGCCCCTGAGATGGTTCATTTTATACATATTGGAGTTCCAAATTTTTACAATCACAGTGAACTCTGCTCACCACTCACAATTGAATCATATAATCCTATCAACATCTTCTCCCATCTTCCCAGACCCAGCAGGGTAAAAACGTTGTTTGGTGGAAGTTACAGACTATGACTAGAAAAGGCATTAAATAATTCACCCCACCACAGAAAGTAAACTCTAAAATAGTATGCATGGTAATAAAGTACTTTGAGTTGATATCTGATTATTATATTTTTAAGCTACTTTTCATATTTTTTTGAAACAAGGAAGATATTTCTAGCTATTTTCATTTACTAATTTAATGTTGAACATCAAAATGGTGCCTCTAGTGATATGCATTTTTCAAATGCTGTCACAATAAAGACATCCAACAGATAAAAACATCCAAAACAAAACAAAACAAAAAATGAAGTCACAAGTCCATTCTGGCTCACAGAAACCCTTAACAGAGTTTCCCAGCTCATAAATCTTTATGGGAGCAGCCAGCCTCATCTTTCTCCAGAAGTTCAAACCCACCAGCAGAATGCTTAACCCACAGTGCCACCAGGGCTCTAAAAAACATCTAAGCACCCATTTCCTGCTCTCTTATACATAATTCTTTGCCAAGATTTAGATCAATCACAATAGTGAACTCGTTGTTGTTGTTGCTAAGTGTCATTGAGTTGGTTCCAACTCATAGCGACCCTGCACAGGGTTTCCAAGGAGCCACTGGTAAGTTTGAACTGCTGATCTTGTAGTTCAAACTGACCTTGCAGTCCAGTGCTTTATCCTACAGTGTCACACCAGGACTCTCTAGTATTTTATTTTTCATTTCAATTCCAGTGAAAATGCATTCAACATAATATATTCAATATAATCCAGCCATTCGTCGAAGTCTACACATATAATTAATTCAGTATCATGGCTGCTGTCTCCATGGGTAGCATCCTTTCATTTCTTAGTATTCCTGTATGTTATAGTGTGACTTCACAATTGTTCTCTCACTTAATCTTCTCAACAATGGTCGGAGACAGTTCCAGGGGCTATTATTAGAAACACCTTCATTTTCACAGAAGAGGAAAACAATGCTCGGAGAGGTTATGTAGCTTGCTCATGTCAACAGAGTTCATAAGCCCAGGATAAGACCACAGTTATTTTGTTTTGTGTTTTTCACCAAGTCTGCATTTACCCACAACGACAAAAGAGTAAGTCTCTCATATAGTTTCCTCTTTGAAATTTTGTCTAGCATCTATGATTCAGATGTTTTGTTTAATTGGTTTGCTAAGTAGTATCAGCCTGTTAGTCAAAAGTATATCAATTGTTACTTGGCAATGGGACCTCACATGGTAAGAACTAGACAGCCAAGACTCTGGAAAATTCTTTAGTCATTAGAAAACACATGAGTCATTTCTTGCCTCCATTGGAATTCAGTGATGGCATTAAAAAAAACTCACTCCTCCAACCTACCCAGGATTATGGACGTTTTGATGTGGTCAGCTACAGGCATTACACAGGAGAAACGATCTCTTGAGTCACCAGAACTCACACCCTTTAGTAGGAGCATATGAAAGCTAGACCAGGCAGACTGGAGAGAAGATCATTTTAAACTAACTCGTCTCGATGATGACTTCATACTCCCTCACCACATCTAAGGAAAAGAATCATGAAGTTCAAATCATTTTAATTTCCAAGTCATTGACATGGTGAACGCATGAGAAGGTGAAATGTTGACAACTTGAACTCTTGAGACCTTGGATAAACCAGAATCTATTCATCCTACGAGTCATGAATTTGGGAACAAGGAGGAAGATGGCATATGCAATTTCTCTAAGACTTAATCTCTTCAGGGAAAATGAAGGAGGAGAAGGTCAAACAACCCACCGCATTGTCTAACTCAACATTCTATGACTGTATGAATATTTCATAGTGCATCTACCTGAAATAGAATCATTTTAACACTGGCCAGAGTTTTAAAATATATTTATGTAATATATGGGTAATGGCTCAGCACATTTGAATCATTATTCAAGAATGTGGCTATTTTTCTTTAATCAACTTCAAACATATACTGGTTCGAATGACTAATTCCTACCCATGAGATAATACGTTTATCTAAGTCCCTGTTCTCAACAGATTATGTACTGGATGCTGTTGTTGTTGTAAGGTGACTTTAAGTTGGTTCTGACTCATAGGATCCCAGGTACAACAGAACAAAACAGCCCAGTCCTATATTGGATATTCATGCTAATTGGACTTTCCAATGTCTGGACAATAAGAAAGAACAGAACTCGACCAGTAGGCAGGCTTGCAGAATGTGCCCTTGAGTTTTTTTTTAATGATTATGTATTCCTGAGTGTTTTTGTGCATATAAAAAAAAACAGAAAAAACAAGGAATAGAAGTAAATACTGTTGAATGGTAGAAAAAAAACAAACAAACCCTAGTGTGGTGGTGGTGCACCGTGGAGTCAGTTCCACCTTATAGCCCCATGCAGAGGGTTTCTGAGGCTGTAAATCTTTATGGGAACAGAAAGCCTCATCTTTCTCCCACGGAATGACTGGTAGTTTTGAACTGCTGACCTTGAGGTTAGCAGTCCGACTCCTAACCACTACACTATTAGAGTTCCTTAAAAGCTAGAGTATGAGAAGAGAAATATTTAACTAACCAGAAGTCCTCCAATGAGGAACCAGCATTTGCCATCTCAGATTGCTTCCATTATTTCATCTATTTACAACTTAACATTTTTATAGTTTTTAACATGTGTGAAATGTGCCCAGGGTACTTTTTTTCATGACAATATTGTGAAATGAGTTTGAAAACAAGAAAACCATTACACAGCTCAAATACCTGAGCTAAAAAATTATCAATAATTACTAAAGCTCAAACTTATAACTAAACATACAAAGAATGAAGAGAAGTATGTTTGTCTCTTGCTTTTGACAGTAATCTTTTTTTTCTTATTTACATGTAGGCTGCATGTAATCTTTAAAGTCCATGAATGTAGGACTGTTAGAGACATCTGAACAGCTGTACCCCCATGCTTGATATGAGAATAACCAACACCAAACACCCTTCAAGTTGGATCCAATTCATGGCAATATCATGTATGTCAGAACAGACCTGTGCTCCACAGGGTTTTCTGTGGCTAATTTTCAGAAGCAAATCACCAGGACTTTCTTCCAAGGTACCTTTGGGTGGGCTCCAACCAGCAGCTGAGAGTGTCAATCATTTGCATTGCTCTGGAAGTTCAGTCATGAGAATAAATATTCATTAAATAAATAAATTACCAACAGGGACAAGTTGTGAAACTCAGAGAGTTATCAGCTCTCCTAGAGAGAAGGTCAAAGGGATGATGTACTCCTGGGCTCAAGCTACAAAGCACAAAAACGATCCATCCATCCCTGAGACTAGCAGGGTTCTGGAAAAAGTATGGCTTCTTGCTGCTTGCTGATATAGAACTTCATGGTATGGCTTCAAAGAGTAGGTGCAGCAAGCCGTAAAGGAAAGAGGCAAGTCTCCGGAGCCTGGCCGCTAAGGTTATCAATCAGTATGATCTAAGGAAGGTTACCTCACTTTCCTGAACCTTGATGTTCTCCACCCTCCAATGGCACAGACAGTGATAGCAGTCACCTCACAGAACTGGGGGTGAGCGTTAACAAGACCATGGTGCAAAGTGTCTGGGATGTAGTCTGACCTCAGCAAACGGTGGCTATTGTGATTCACTGGAGCGCTGATGCTAATTAAAAGGTAAATGGTTCGAACCCACAACTAGCTTCTCGGGAGAAAAATGTTTCCATAAAGATGACAGCCTTGGGAACCTTATGGGGCAGTTCTAGTCTGCACTTTAGGGTCACTATGAGTGGAAGTCAACACCACAGCAACAGGTTGGGTTGGATTTTATGATGATTAATGACTTTGAGTCAAATCCTAGACTACCAACCCACCCAATTAGAAAGGAGATCAGAGGTATTCGTCCCTAAGAGACTCAAGGCTGATCTCAGCCACACTGAGTGAAATTTTGGTTTGAATAAATATTAGAAGCCTCTTTGGAAGGAAAACAAAAGCCCAAGGATACAAGCAGGAAGCCTGGGGGTTGGGGCAGGGCTGCAGAGGGAAGAGAGTTGTACCCCTTTCCTTGACTGATGGGCACTGATATGGAAGAAGGATGGGAGCTAATGACAATACCAGGGTCTCTGATCCTTTTCGTCAGCACCAAGTGCCACCATTTTTATGTTTCTCCATCTCTTGTGTGTTTCTCTCTAGATAAGGGACTTTTCCTGGTCCCCAAAGACAGAGCTGACTCTCCCAGATATACAGAGATGGTTCTGGATCATGCTAGATAACACAGAAAAAGTAAGGTAGACCTACAGAACACCAGTCTTGAAAGGAAAGACGGGAAGAACTATTGAAGGTTTTTAAAGCAGGATTTGTGGAAGGGGCAGAGACTACAGAACTGGACTGAGCTAACACAATGGCAAAAAGTGGGACAGATTACTCAGAAGTTTCTGGCACAAAACCAGTCCACGAGTTGTCACTGAGTCAGTTCCGACTCCTGGCGACCCCATGTGTGAAAGGACAGAACTGTGCCCCAGAGAGTTTTCAGTAGTAGCTTTTGTGGAAGTAGACAGCCAAGAATCGCAAAGAACACTCATAATTCTAATGATTCACACTCTGATATTCTGCGTGAACATCTGAATTTATAGAAGACAAAGGAAGATTTGGGGACTCCTGGAATTTACAAAGTCTTGGCATAAAGATTCAAACCTACTTACTGGGATTTGTATAAGATCAAAAAGGTCCTATAAAGACATATAAAGAAAGTCACAGAAATTACCATAGGATGAAAGCAAAGCAGGGTGCAAAGTCTGCTCCCTTCAGGAAGGAAAGGGGATTGATGCTGATTCAATAAAACGAACAATCTTGCTGATTGTTGCGGGGCCTTCCTTGGGTTCCTAGTTCCTGAGGGCTGTCCATGGACAGAAGGGATGCAGGCAAAGTGACAATGGCATCAGATACCTCTGCCACACCTGTACAGGAGTGCAGAGTCACCAGGTAACTTGAAAACCTGGAGGAGAACTTCTTTGCAGCCAGAGATCCACCTTCCCGCCAGCAGGAGAACTCTCCCACACTAGCAGGAGAGGAAGACAGGTAGCCAGGAAACTCAGACAGCTACAAAGTGATTAAAGTCTTGATTTGTCAGATTGCTGTGGCTGTTCACAGCTGATGCATCACTTCTGACAAAGTAGAACTGCTCCAGTGAATTTTCAATGGCTGATCTTTCAGAAGCAGATCGTCTGTCTGTCTTCCGAGGCACCTCTGGATGAATTTGAACTGAACACCTTTCAGCCAGTGGCTGAGTTGTTAGGCATTTGCACACACACAAACACACACACGGACTCCCTGTGTCAGGTAGACTTCAGAACTAAGGACTTTTTTTTTTCTTTTTGTAAGACAAAAGGATGAATTAGTGATTAATGGAAAGAAATTTCAGATTCCAATAAAATGAAGAGGCCTGCTCTCTGGGGAATAATGGTAGATTTTGTTTGAAATGTGCTGTTTAAATCTGGTGGGTATTAAGGGGTAGAGGGGTTTGGGTGGGGTGGTATCAGAGCTGAGATGCAGATGGAGAAACAACTCAGAAGGGACAAGTTAAGCTATGAGAGGACATAACTCCTCCGTGAAAAGCGGTTAACACCACGTTGAGGGCCAAGGACCAAATCTCCAGTGCAGAACATCTCAAAAATGATTCACCTGCAAGTGCCAATTTTGATGATATAAAATCATATCCTGGGTTGACCCAATCTAACTTGTGAAAAATCAGCTGCTGGACACCCGATGAAACCCAGCTCTACTCTGCCACACATGGCGCTGCCATGTGTGGGAGTCGACTCCAAGGCATCCAACCGGCTTTGGGTTCACGTGTTAATAACTCGCTGTTATTATCTCTCTGGGCAACTGACACCAAGTTGGAACCAGACAATCAGTTCAGGTTAGCTCTGAAGGTACCTTGCTAGAAAATGCATCTTAATCGCCTGTGTGTGTGTGTGCTCGCGCGTGTGCAAGCCGCTGCTAGGTTTTCAGGGAAACACATGATTGCTCTTAATAATGTGGGAACACAGAGATATGAAATGAAAAATGATCAAAATGATGATGCTACATCCAGCCTAGATACAGAAACTGCTGGCGCCACCTATTGTTGAAAACACAGAACTGAAAGGCTCCCTGATGTGTGTGGACATCTCTGTTACCGTCTTGAAAGGCAAGTCACGGTATTTACCTGCTTGGAGAGTCAAATCACGAGAGTTCATTCTCCTTTAACCTGAAACCTACAATGCACAGACAATCACACCTCTGACATAATGCCCTGCTCAGTGCACTAAGATTATAGCCTTAGTTCACTGTTTTGTTCTAAGAAAGAAAATCAGTAGACAATGATACATGGGGGCAACGTTTGTGGAAACATTCCATCATCTTTTTATTCCATTTTTCCATGAACTTTTCGATGCCCATCGTCTGTCTATACTGCTAGGGAATGAACTTCAAAATAAATTGTTAGGTCTAAAAAACAATGTTCAGAAGTATGGGCTCACATGATTATGTGCCAGTGAGTCAATTTCAATACAGTGGCCCTCTATGACAGAGGAGAATGGACTAGCAGGATTTTCTATAGGGGTCACTATGAGTTGGAACTCATTCAATGGCACAAAACAGTAATAGCAGCAATTTTTAGGGAAACAGTTGGTCAGGTGTCTCTCCAGTGAAGGAGTTAGATGGGTCTAAACCACAACACTTTCAGGGAGCAGTTGAGTTCTTAACCTGCACACCACCATGGCTCCTTGAGTGATATGCTACAACGTACACGTTTCTATCTGCATAGAAGATCTCAGGAAGAACACAGAAAGAAACAATAACACAGGTAATCTCTGAGCAGACAATCTAAAACAATGGAGATCAACCGGAGAAACCTGCTTTTCCCAAACACACTTTGAGTGATCATTTTAGAAGGCACACATGTTCATATTATCTTTCCAAAAGATGTTTAAGAATTTAAAACAAACAAAAAGTCCATAGCATAGAAGTTCTGGTGTTGCACTGTAGAATAAGCACTCGACCTCAAGGTCGGTTTGAATCACATGGTGGGCTGTTCAAATTCACCGGCTGCTCCTCGGAAACTCTATATGGGGTCGCTATGAGTCAGAACCGACTTGACGACACTTAACACAGCAACAATAGCCTAGTAGTTTGACATTAAACATGCTGTTCGTAAAGGGTGAATGACGAGATGGCTAACTTTTGCTGGCTATCCTGGGAGTCATCAGACAGAGTTTGGGATCTGAGCATCAGAGAGCCAACACCTTTGGTGGCCAGTGGGTTGTAATGGTTCTCCAGCAGACAGCAAAGGGAGAAACAGGAGACACTATCAGTGGTACAAAGTCACCTCTCAATCCAAAGTATGTGAGGTCCATTTCAAAGTGTCCTGAAGCCTGGGTGTTTTCTGGTTTTGAGGGTGTATCATTGCTGTTGTTAGGCGCCATCTAGTCTGTGCAGACTCAGAGTAATGCTACGTACAACAGAATAAAACACTGCCCAGTCCTGCACCATCCTCCCAGTCTTTGCTGTGTTTGAGCCCGCTGTTACAGCCACTGTGTCAGTCCATCTCCTGCAAGGTCTTCCTCCTTTTTGCTGACCCTGGACTGTACCAAGCACGGTGTCCATCTCCAGGACTCATCACGCTGATAACAAGTCCAAAGTCCATGAGCAAAGTCTCTCCATTCTCACACTGAAAGGAGCATTCTGCCTGTACTCCTCCCAAAACAGGTTTGTACAACAATTGTAGTCCACATTGTTGTTGCTGTTAAGTGCCATGGAGTCGGTTCTGACTCATAGGGACCCTGTATAGGGTTTCCAAAGAGCAGTTGGTGGATTTGAACCATGTGGCTAGCAGTCAAGTGTTGATCATACAGTCTGTGGTCTATTTGTTGTTGTTGTTAACTGCCATTGAGTCAGTTCCAGCTCATAGCAACCCTTTTTCCAAGGAGCAGCTAGTAAGCTTGAACCACCAACCTTGCGATTCAAAGTGCCTTTGCAGTCCAGTGCATTAACCCACAGCGCCACCCAGAATTCCATTTATTTGAAACCTTACCATATCCTTCACCTACACTGTGATTCACAGGTACCATTCTTTCTTCTTTAGTCCACCTTAACTATCACCCAGACTTCACATACATGTGCGCTTATAAATATGGGTTAATGAAGATATTAAAAATAAATAAGATGGTTGCAGTTTTATTAAAGAAAGTTTTCATACATATTAGTTCCAATTTCAAATAAAAAGAAAAGAACCAACAGCCCCTGAGGGTTTTCCAGCTCTTTCATAACAACACGCGTAAAAGCTAAGTCCAACTTTATACTTGAGTACACATCGTATCAAATGTCACACCTTCTGAAAATTGGTTCTGGAGAATCATTTCTGTAAACTTACTTATTTCTTAATATTATTCTCCTTAACTCGAGATAACACTGACATTTACACTGAAGGTGGAGCCTTGAAATTTATTCTGCACATTGCCCAATCGTGGTAACACCAGGAAGAAAATAAATCCCTTACTGCTGAAGTAATTCTGCACGAGGAGAAGGAAGCCTGGGGCCAACAGCAATCCACTAGCTGAAGTCGTCAATCCTGGGGACAGACTTACAGAAAGGCAGACAGACAAAGTGAAAACAGCTCGGGTGTGGCCAAGTCAACGCCATAAAGTCAAGCTGCAAAACTGCTCTTCTGATCCAAACAAGTATTTTCAATTTTCATTTTAAAATGAGCAATCCTATAAGATAGCAAAGGTAAGATGCAAAGTCTCCATGAAGCAGAAAACAGGTGGTCCCTTTTACTAAGCTTGTCTTCGGTCTTCACACCAAACTAATAAATGAAAACGAATCAACAAGAGACTTTTCAAACATTCTATGTGGTCTAACAGAAAGTGGTTGTTGTTATTGCTAAATGGCATCGAGTTGGTTCCAATTCATTAATGATCCTGCATAGGGTTTCTAAGGAGTGGCTGGTAGGTTTGAACTTCTGACCTTGTAGTTAATAGTACAGTGGTCAAACAGAAGGTTGTTGTTGTTAAGTGCCACTGAGTCAGTTCTGGATCATAGCAACCCAGTATAGGGTTTCCAAGGAGTGACTGGTAAGTTGGAACTGCTGATCATGTGATTAACAGTAAGTACAGTGTTTATCCTACAGTGCCACACCAGGAGCCCAAAAAAGGTAGCCACAATAATAAACCCAAATACTGCCCAGTTGATTCTCTCTCCTACATGGCCCTGTAGGGCACAGGAGACCCGCTCTATAAATATGCCAAGACTGTGTCTCATTTTTCTCCTGCCGAGTGGCTGGTGGGTGTTGTTCAGTGTCATCGAGTCAGTTCTGACTCACTGCAAACCTGTATAGAATTTCTGAGGAGCAGCTGGTGGGTTTGAACCTCCAACCTTGAGGTAAGCGGTCCAGTGCTTATCTTACAGTGCTAAAACATAAACCCATTATCATTACTGTTACCCTTATCAACAGGAAGTTCTGGATAAAGAAGAAAAAGTTGAAGGAGCCAGAAAAATCATTTAAAATGAGGAAGCCACCTGCTTTATTTTTATTCTCTCCTTTTTCCTTCTCAAATGTCATCTACTCAGTCATGTTAAAGCATTTGGTACTCAGGTGTTAAGTAAGTGGTAGGTTAAAATTACCCAGGGAACTTTGACCATACCAACGAGTAGACTATTTAATCTTACAATATCTCCAGTAGAATCAGTGTGTGGGCAAAATATGTTTGTCTTGGGTCAGTCCTCAATATCCTTCTACAAAAGCACCACCGCAGGCCAACAAGAACACCTATATTAAAGAGGATGCGAGCCAATGACCAATTCTGTGATTTGGACAGCAATGATTTAAATACACAGGTAAATCCTTTGGCTAAGCTTGTCTTCAATCTTCAAACCAAGCAAACCGATGCTCTTGGTTAATTGCTGCTACTCTTTTGACGGTCTCTTTGTAAAACCCAAAATGTTATGGCTAGCTGCCATCCAAGCAGAAACCCCTCAATGTAGGTACTACACAGACCCTGTCCAGAAAGGCCTATATGTCATACACCAGGACTGGTACCTCCTGCTCAAACACTACCCCAGACTTGCCAACCTTGAGGAGACTAAAAATTCCTTCAACACTCTCCAGCTGTTGCTGGGAATAAGGACCAAGAACCAGGAAGTCCATAGGACATTTCCAAAGACTCCTGCTACAAGAATTGGGATTATTGCTATGGATCAGGAACAGAAGTCCTGGTACTCTGAGCCCAAGAACGCAAAGGCTTTGATGAAAATGACTAACTGGAGCTTCTTGTGGATTTTTCTGTAGTGGTCCTAATAATGTGACTACTTCATCATCTGTCCCTGAGGGAAGTTCTTCTTCAGTGAGATGTCCCAGGCTTCTGTTTTCCTTTCTATTATGTTGTTTTATGTTTTCACTACACCTAAGACCAAATGCCAAAAGCCATTCTGACCAGTAGAGCAGCTGATGGGTTTGAACTGCTGACCTTGCAGTTAGCAGCCCAGCACCTAACACATAGCACCACATCAGGGCGCCTCAGGTCAATACAAACCCACCTCTCCAGTCCACAACCATTAGAGGTTAGAAGCCAACTACCAGCGAGCTTCAGAGGCTCTACCTCATCTACTCAGCCTTTCTGAGGCAGCCATCTTTTTTTGTTTGTGTGTTTGTTTGTTTTAAATTTTTATTGTGAATTATGTGTTAGTTTACATGGGAGAACATTATCTTTACATTCATCCTACCAGATTTCGTTTCATTACAATGATTACAGTTCCCTGCATGCATCATCAAACAACCAAAGGGTACACCCCACATGCCTGACCCCTGGCCGACAGCACACAGGCCCTCTCCCTCCCTGAGTCCAGAGTCCCTAGACGCTCCTTCTCTCCATGTCATCGTCTCTGCCTCCATCCCTGGCATCACTGCTTCCCCGGACAGGGTCCCACACTTCGCTTTCCTCCCTTGATGGTTCCAGGGATCTCCGGCTCCTGGACTGCAAAATCAACCACTCCTCTCCTTTTGTTACCAAACATTTACATTTACCTTTCCAACACACACTGTCAGACCTCATAGCAATCATTCCCTATTGAACCACAGGAGTCTTATCCCCGTCCAGACATCAGCCCCGTCCAGACAGGTTGGAAACAACTCAGTGGAGATTCTACCTTTCCCCATAGCCTCTGGAACTAGGTTTCCTATTGGAAGCTTGTAAGCCAGTTACTTCTTGCCTTTGTAGCTCCTTCCCCCCCGCCCCCATTTTGGGTAGCCAATGTCTAAGTTCCCCATCCTTGTCGACCCTGTGTACCAAGGGGGTGGGAATGATCCTCACTGTAAAGATTTGTTTGCTCCTTTGCCATATGCATCCACAAGCAGAGGTCAAGTTCATCTAATTGTAGTGGTTTAATCTTTTTCTTCTTTCTTCTTCTAGTCGTGCTCTGAACATCCAGCCATTGATGCCAGGTCAAATGGGTACTATCTGCAAGTGTGGGTGTTCTTGTGCATCTCCGCTCACTTCATATCAGCTGGATGCTTCACACTCCGTTCTAGTCCTCTGGGGCCATGTCCCTGTCCCTGGGCCCAGGAGTCCCCAGGTCTCGTCAATCCAGGTTAACAGGAGTCTATTGAACGTGGTTGGACTTAGCTCAGAACTTCATTGCTGTTTTTCCCCCACTTCCCCTTATCGGTGACCAGTGAGCTTAGCAGCAAGACCACATGCCTGCTCGAATATTCCCCTTGAGTCTCAGTCTTAGAAGGGGGTTTGCCGAGGCAGCCATCTTGGTTGGTACAATGGTCAAAAGGAGTCAGTCTTTAGCCTGCCACATACTCAAGATGCCTAACTTCTCTGGGGCTCCCTCTATCTCTTCATTGGTAAAGTCAAGATATGCAGAGTGTACCTCATTACACCGTTGGGAGGATTAAATGAGACAGTGAGGTAGCATGCTCAGCATATGGTGGTGTGCCACTGAGTCAGTTCCAACTCACAGTGACCCTGTATAGGGCTTCTGAGACTATAAGTCTTTACAGAAGCAGAAAGTCTCATCTTTCTCCCATGGAACGGCTGGTAGATTCGAACTGCTGACCTTGTGGTTAGCAGTCCAACTAGTAATACACTATGCTACCCTTTGCTCAGCACACAGTGAGAGTTTAATTAGTGTTAAGCTATTATTATAGTAGTCCATCATTTACATATTTATGGTTATGAGCCAGGCTGCTAACCTCAAGGTCAGCAGTTCAAAACTACCAGCTGTTCCACAAGAGAAAGATGAGGCTTTCTACTTTCGTAAAGATTTACAGCCTCAGAAACCTTATGCAGGGTCGCTATGGGTCAGAACTGAGTCCACAGCACATAGCCACCACCATCGTTCTTAATATGGATTAAGAGGATCAGTATCTTGCTCAAGTAAGAGACAGTGTCAAGACGAAAACACAGAAGAATCTGACTTTAGACCTCACTGATCCCCAGCTCAAGCTCTCAGACACTGGCCTGTCCCTTTAAAAGGAATCAGCAGTCCCCCACTCCCTTCACCCACGGGACTTAATGAAACCAAGATGGGACCACTGAATGGGAAAAGTTGGGGAGGGTCTCCTACGGTACAGGATGGGTTCCCACGGAGGCCATCACTAAGGACTCAAAGTGAGACTTTCTATAAGCTTCAAGTTCCCAACAGCTCAATCCCAGTCAATGAGCCATGCTGGAATTCAGCTCGGAACATTTCTTGGAGAGACACAGCTATTTCAGGAAGTACCAAACAAGGCAGGAGAATTCATTCATTCATTCACCACCACGCCTAACTACTCCCACGGGCTCTAGACATGTGCCCCTTTGGTGCATTTGGGGCTCAAGGTCTACCAGGAATATGAAGTGGGCAAGGGTGTGAACATGTGTATAAAATGCCCTCCATCGGGGGCCACTGATGTATGACTGGAAGAATCTGTCATGTCGTGTGGAAACTGAGATCATTATCATTTAATCACCTTATTGTACTCAAACATCAGTAACAGAGGGCTGAGCGTTGGTGCAAAGTTATTACAAGACAATCAGAAGAAAGGAAGTGGGAGAACTGAGTTAAGTTCTCCCTGTGGAAAGCAAGTGGGCACACAGAGGACTAGCTTCCCCAGAGGGTGCCCACTAACAGAAACAACAGTCACCCCAAAAGAGCCAAAGAGCTATGCAGAAGAGATTTTGTGTGTGACTCAAGTTGCTTACTGATGACTGCTTTTGCACATGGCCTTTTGCACAAACCTGCAGAGTCATTGTTCATAGTAAAACAAGTCTTTGTTTACAACTGTAGACAAATGATCCTTGCTAACCAAGTTCACTGTTCTCACACAGCTTAACAGTTGGAGCGCGGCTCCCCAGCCACGGCCAGGAAAACTTGACGTGGTTGTTAAAGAGAAAGAAAGAAAGAAAAAGCTGAAGAAGAAGAGAGATCTTTTGTTTTGAAGGTGAGGAGTTTGAATGACCTCATGCCTCTAGCATGTCTGTGGTTTAGATCCAACGTCTCCTTCACTTATTAAGTTGTGAGTCTTTCAAAGGTTTCTTGCTCCACACAAACAATTTATCCCATTAAGAATTCCCACTTTGAAGAAGTAGTGACCCTTTGCACATGGGTTGGGATGTGACAGATTGGATATTTGTTTTCATGCTTAAACAGGGTTTAGTTACAGTATTTGCAAATATTGGCTGTAAACGGGGAACTGTAGAAAAAGCCTACCTCATTTTCAGAAAACCTGGATGGAAAAAATATCTGAAATTTTAACTGTTGTGAATTTCAGAACAGTCTAATTTCAACCACATGACCCAAAAAACATTCACTTCAGGGTTATTTTCAATGACAAATCTCCCGCAGGGTTCTACTTGCTCATGAGTTTTATTGAGTCCCTGCTATGTGTATTGCATTTTTAAACCAAAAACCAGTTGATTTGGATTCATGCTTTCCCCATGCTGTGAAATTGGGCTCCATAGAGTTTTCAGAGAGAGCAGATCACCAAGCCTTCTTCCAAAACATCTCTAAGTGGACTCGAACCTCGACCCTTTTGTTTTGCAGCTGACAACATTAACCCTTTGCACGACCTTGGAACTCAAGATTCAATTTATAAAAATTGTAGTCACTGTTGTTGTTGCTTTTAAGTGACGCTGAATCAGTCCTGACCTATAGCGAACCTGTGTAGGGTTTCCGAGGCTATAATTCTCTTTGGAAGCAGAAAGCTTCATTTTGCTCCCACGGAGTGGCTGGTGGATTCGGACCACCAACCTTGAGGTTAACAGCCCAAAACATTCCCCACTATGCCAATTTACTCCCTAGACAGCAGGCTCCAAGATTATCAGATGAGGTGAAGTAAACCTGAAAACATTAATCCCTCCGATGGTGACCATCAAAGTGGCAAATGCTGTTCTTTTTTTCTACAGCGCTTTAAAAAATATTTGTTTAAGCCAGGTTTCCAACCTTTGTTTGTTGAAAACTATTTCTTAAGACCAGGTTTTCCACTCAGAGGAGAATCACTCCCAGTCCTATTAAATGTCAAGAGTCCTTCCTTCATTGTAAACCTCATTAAGCAGAGCTGGTCCTATCCGCTCTGACGCACCACATAAAAATAGTAGAAATGTTCTCAAAAGGAATTTGATAACCAGGGTACTGTCATCAAGTTGATTGCAAATCACAGCAACCTTGCAGGACAGGGTAGAACTGCTCCAGAGAGTTTCTAAAACGGTACGTCTTTATGGGAGCACACAGCCTCATCTTTCTCCCTTGGAGCAACTGGTGGGTTTGAACCACTGACCTCATGGCTAGCAGCCCAACATTTGTCCCACAGTGCCACTAGGACTCTTAAACTCGATGATAATAAAGGTTCATTTTCTTCACCCACTTTATAATCTTATTGCAAAAATAATTTCAAGAACACTATCTAAAACCAAGTTAAAGTGTAATTTATACAAAATGTTCACAGCAGATGATTTGTAATACTGAAAATACTCTGAAATAATTTATGTATCCAATGTCTAAGAAACAGCTTAGAATTCACTATATGGAATACTGTGTTTTTGTTGTTAGGTGGCATTTAGTCTACCCCAACTCATAGTTACCCTACACAACAAAGTAGGATTGTCCCATACGTTTCCTAGGTTGAAATGAGTATAGGGACACATCTTCTCATATACTCAGAGCATGTTGTCAAGAGGGATGAGTCCCTGGAAACGGAC
Organism: Chrysochloris asiatica; assembly: GCF_000296735.1. Lineage (NCBI taxonomy): Eukaryota > Metazoa > Chordata > Mammalia > Afrosoricida > Chrysochloridae > Chrysochloris > Chrysochloris asiatica. The sequence continues at coordinate 9,890,487 of NW_006408574.1, forward strand.
ATCATACTTGGCAAAGTAGAAAGTCAATGAAAAAGAGGAAAGCCCCCAAAGAGATTGATTGGCAAAGTGGCTGCAACAACGGGTTCAAGAATGACAATTGTGAGGATGGCGTTTTGCTCTGGGCAGTATTTCATTCTGTTTTGCAGAGGGTCACTGTGAGCTGGAACTGACTCAACAGCCCCTAACAACAATCTTTATGGAAAAAGATCTCCAGGTCTTTCTCCCTTGGAGTCACTGGGTAGATTCAAACCACCAACCTATCAGTTAGCAATTGAGTGCTTAACTGTTGCACCACCAGAGATCCTAGGATGGACAATTATACAGCCATAAAAAATGTGGACACCGTGAGAAATAACTAACAACGTATGGCAACTTTACATTAACTGAAAGAAAATTCAGTATATAGAATTAAGTCTCTAGGAAGACGATAAATATTTTAAAGTATACATGCAAAAATAGGAGTGTTAAGTGAGTCAGGATAAATTGATTTCGGGTTCAATCTCTAAGCTCAGGGACACAGCTGAACATCTATAAATGGAATCTTTAGCAATTGGAATTATTCTTTAAACCACAAGGCTCAATGGATTTTGTGTAGCAGTTTGATATGATAAAATTCTTTTTTTTTTAAATCCCCAGTTCCATCAATGTACTTTGCTTTTTAAACTTGGTTCATATAACTATTGATTCTCATGATCTGATTAATCCTCTTCCTTTTGTTTTGCAGTATTTTTTTCCACTATTTCACTCCAGATGAACTTTAAGAGAATGACTCCTGACTCGTTCATTTCTCTCTTCCTGTTTTTGGAAACACTGGAAACACAGTTTCTCTTTCCCAGTCCTTGGCTACTTCAGTGCATGGTCCAGTTTGGTGTGGTTTTAAATCACACGGCCTTCTTTAGCTAATTCACTAGCTTCTTTCATGTTCTTTTTATTCCACCTTTGACCAGAGAATGTCCAGAACTCCTTCTTCAGAATTTATATGTAAGAATGCTTTAGAACAAACATTTCCCCCAGAAATTTCCTGTTTTCACACAGTCTGTTTCTACGCAGCAAGCACAATATCATGGTTCTGCAACTCCCAGGAAAAAAATGAACCAAGACTTGCCTTGCCTCACATGAAACTTCCTCCCAAACAATTTCATAAGAGGATAAAACAATGTGGCTACAAGGAAGACCACAAATGAGCCAGGAGATCTCTTAATAGACACAAAGTATCTATTGCACACCCTCACCCTCCCCAGCCCTACATGCTGCCCAGAATAGAACTGACACAGAAAGAGAAGGAAATGCTTTTAAGCTTTGAAAAGAACATGAGTGTAACTTCACTCCTGTTAGGCTGACAACGCGTCTATCCACATGGGAGGAGAGAGACTCCTCATCTTGCCTAAGCAGACCTGTATTTGATTCTCAGCCCCGGAACCACACATCTGTCAGTGGGGGCTAATGTGCTGCTATAATGTTGAATGGGTTTCAGCAGAGTTTCCAGACAAAGACAGACTAGGAAGAAAGACTTTACGATCTGAGTCCAACCAAGAATCCAATGAAAGCCCCACGGATCACAGCAATCTGATATGCAACATGTGTTGAGGCTGCTTCAGGTTCAGTCGTGTTCCACTGTCTCCCTGAGTTTTGCCAATTTAGCTGCTAACATTAACCCCCACAAGAGATGATGTTAATCATCCCCAAAGAAAATTAAGAACCCAACAGTTTTCCATGCTGCCATCCTAAACCCACAATGGCTATGTGAACTCCAACGGTCTCTGCAAAGCAACCAGAAACCTTAATCACTACAGACAGCAAAATAAATGTTCCACCAATGTCTGCTTAAGTCTTGATAACAAGAAATTGAGCAAGTGTCTGAACCAAAGTCTTCCCCCAGTGCACCATTCTTAATGTGCCAAACACCTTCTATCCACGATGTTGTTTGCTCACCTGACAGCTTGCTACCAGAAGTAGCTTCCACCAATTAAATCCTTAATCACTTATGTTCCAAATTGTTCCTTGAGTCAGGCTTTCCCTCAGAGAAAGCCTTTTGAAATGACCATCAGAGAGCAAGATTCTAACAACTGCTACTGCTGTTGTAAATTTTCCATCATGAAGAAGATAATTCAAAGCAAGGAATCAACCAGTGGTTCCCTCGGACCACAGCAGGTCTCCGTATCCAGAAAGATGAAGTTTACTCTTGTATCCCTGTGGGCAGACTTACGTTATAAGCTAAAAGCTCTGTACCATTCTAGTCCTGGGAGAAAAATCTAGAAATTCATCTTTACTAACAAAATATTTGTGATACCCATCCAACAAATCACAGTCATTGAGATGTTGGTATGAAGATTGACAAACACCACACTAATGTTCTGTTCTTTTCTTAAGTTTAATATGATACAAGTCCTACCAGTTGCCAACCAATCAACTCAACTCATGGTGACCCCATGAATTACAGAGTAGAATAGCTCTATGGGACTTTCTTTTTTCTTTTTTTTTAATGTTTTATTGTGAATTATGTGATAGTTTACATGGGAGAACATTAGTTTTACGTTCATCCTATCGTATATCGTTTCATTGCCATGGTTACAATCTCCTCCATGCATCATCAACCAACCAAAGGGTATACACTACAAGCCTGCCCCCCAGTCGTCAACACACAGCCCCTCTCCCTCTCTGTGTCTAAAGTCCCCAACTGCTACATCTCTCCACGCCATCGTCTCTGCCTCCATCTCTGGCCTCACTGCTTCTCTGGGTAGGGTCCCGCTCGCTGCTCTTCTCCCTTGATGAGCCCAGAGACCTCCGCTCCTAGACTGAAAAGTTAATCACTCCCCTCCTTGCTACAAAACATCTACCTTTACATTTCCAACCCTCACAAGCAGTCCTGATAACAATTATTCACTATTGTATCACAAGAGATCTATGGGACTTTCTTACCTGTACTAGCTCTGGTGTGGCATTGCAGGATATGCAGTGGACCTCAAGGTTGGCTTGAACCACAAGGTCGGCAGTTCAAACCCACCAGCCGCTCCTCAAAAACCCCATATGGGGTCATTATGAGTCCTAACCAACTCAACAGTATTTCACAACAACAACAACAGGGAACTAAATAAAGTGACTTTTAATTAATAATTATTAGTTACCAGTTCCTGTCCAGTGAATTCCAACTCATGGCAACCCCTTGTGTGCCAGAGTAGAACTGCTCCATAAACTTTTCAATGGTGGATTTTTTTCATAAAGCACTGGACTGCAAGGTCGGTTTGAATCACAAAGTCAGCACACCAGCTGCCCCTCGGAAACCCTTCACAGGGTCGCTATGAGTCAGAAATGACTCAACGACACTTAATAACAACAACAACATGGTCCCAAGCACCTCTGAGTAGACAATCCTTTGGTTAGGAACTGAATATGTTAACTGTTTGTGCTTCCAGGGACTCTTGAGAAGCTGTGGGGATGGAGGAAGGGAAGGTCTGGTTAACCATTAGATATAATTCCTTTCTTTTCAGGAACACAAAGCCACACATACTGCTCTGGGGGTTTCTGAGCCTGTAAATCTTGACTGGAGCTTACAGTATCCTCTTTCTCCCACAGAGAGTTTCTCCTACAGTACAGGAAGCAATACTGAAAAGTGATCTAAAGATTGTTTTCTTGATTATCCCTCATCTCTCCTCTACTTCTTATTAGATGATATGTAGGCAACTAAATACATTTCCATTTAACATGTTGTTGTTAAGTGCCATCACATCAGTTCCAACTCAATGCAATCCTGTATAGGGTTTCCAAGGAACAGTTGGTAGGTTTGAACCATCGACCTTCTGGTTAGCAGTCCAGTGCTTACCCTACAGTACCACACCAGCAACCCAATTACCATACCAACAGCTCATTTCAAAGCATTTATGCCTCAGTGCAGTACAAGAGGCTGATGTTCATTTTGCTTCTATAAGTCTGCCAGCGTCTCTGGATTTCAGACATGTTAACGAAGGATGTTATTCATCTATGCATCCAGTGTGAATCATTACACCCTGCCAGGACAAAGGTGGCACCTCTTCTCATCCAACCGCATGACTTTATTCACTGATAAGTTAATTTTTTAAAAAAAAAACAACTCTAGTTTTTTTTCACAATGAATTACTCAGAAATCGTTTAGCCTGATCTTTTTTCACCTGCAATTGCAATTCAGACATAGGAAAAATTATTACAAAATTTAGATGACAGTCATCTATTTTATCTTTTGTACAATTACTTGATTATCTAAAATACAACTGGCAAAGGTCCTTCTTAAGGTTTTTACTTCATGAGGAAAAAATAAAAGCAAAATCTCTTAAGATTATAAATGGAAGAAAGTCAGAATATTTATTAATAATGTTATCTTCATATCCTTATCATTAATTCATTTTATGATGTTGTGGTTGTTCATTGTCATTGAGTCAGTTCTGACTCATAACGACCCTGTATAGGGTTTCCAAGGAGCAGCTGATGGGTTTGAACTGCCAAATTTGTGGCTATTAGTCCAGTGCTTATCCTAAGCACCACACCAGACTCCAGTCTTATAACTAGAACAAAGAAAAATTATTAAAAATTAAAATACAAAAAATCAGAGTCCTGTAGGGAAGAAGACAATTATCCAAATTATATAGCCCAGTTCATGAAATTGACTAAAAGAATTATTCAATTACATACACATCAATGATGGGGCATATGCACATACCAGAACACTACTCAGCCATAAAGAGAAATGAAACTCTGGCACACACCACAACATGGATATATGTTGTAGACATATATGAGTGAAATAAGTCAGTTACAAAAGGACAAATACTATATGATCTCACTCATATGAAGTGGGCTAATGTGCAGAACTGCCCACCCATTGGGCAAATCTGCTATGAAAGACCTCTTGAAAGTGTTTAGAGAGCAAAGATCTCACTTTGAGGGCTAAGTTGTGACCCAAACCATGGTATATTCAGTCATTCATGCGCATACCAATGAATAATAAAGACCAAAGATGAATGCATGACTTTTAAGTATCCTATTGACAAAAAGTATTGACTACACCATGGACTGCCAGAAGAACAAACAAATCTGTCTTGGAAGAAGTACAACCAGAATGCTCCTCAGAAGCCACAGTGGCGAAATTTAGTCTCACATACTTTGGACGTGTCATCAGGAGGGACCAGTCCCTGGAGAAGGCCATCATGCTTTGTGAAGCAGAGGGCCAGTGAAGAAGAAGAAGAACCCTAATGAGATGGAGTGACACAATGGCAGAGAACTGGGCAGTGTTTTATTCTGTTCTTCATTTATGGAGCTGCAGAGATTCAGAACTGACTCGATGGCATCTAACAGCAATACAGAGAACAAAACTTACGAGTGCTTATTAAAGGAGAATGAGAGGAGAAGAGGACTCTGCTTTGGGGTCAGTGAGCCCTGTGAAGGGTGGTAGAGTCATTTGGAAAAGGATAGCAGGGATGGTTGCACAGCACCGTCAGAATCATCGACGTCAATGAATTCTCCATGTGCCAATTGTTGGATGGGCAATTCTGTTATTATATAAAAAGCACCAGCAAGTGCTTGAAGTCCTCTTCACTTTAAGCAAGTGAGGCTGTATCATCTGCATGTGGTAGGCTGGTAATGAGTCTCCCTCCTATTGTTAGCAAAATTACTCATTTCCAACATTTTATAAGTTAAAAAAAAGAAACAGCTAATCATGTGCTACTTATGTATATAGGCAGTACTCAAAAGTACAGCAACCCTGAAGGTAGCAAAGTCCCATGCTTACTGTATGCATTCTAAAAATAGTGATACATTCATCAGGAATGAAATAGATAAAAACTGTATATATGTGTGTGTGGTTAAAATTTTTCATGTATAATAATGTTTAAAAAATCAAAAAACAAAAAAATATAGAGTAACATCGATGCTCTCTTCCTAAAATTTGGAGTAAAATTTCAGAGTGCCCTGTGAGTCTGGGTCTGTCACCATTGAAAAGGGGAGCACACGGGAGCATTGTACAGCAGGGGTATGCTGGTTTGCTACTGCGGACACGTCTCCATTCCTCCTGGATTCCACGGCACAGTTTCAACCAGACCAGTCTCAGGATCACGGTGTGCTTTCTAGCCCCACCACTGAAACACACAGCTCTTTTCCTCCTGCTAATAATTCTAGAGCATCTCCAGGAAGTGGGGGGGAAATGTGCACCAACCAATCTATGGAAAACCTGCTCAGACTCAGCTACTGTCCAGGAAACCCTATCCGTGTTGCTCAACAATTTTCTTCCCGTGGAACAATTCTCTGTGTTCACAGCTCCAGAGGAATCAGTCAGACACACAGCCATGTCCATGCCCCATGCTCCAGCAAACATTCTGATTCCAACTAGTGATGGATCCTGATTGATACATGCAAGAAAACACGTGGTGAGTGAGGTAGTCTATCAACAGACTTCCCATTCCCACGGAGTTCCGAGACTTAGAGATGAAACCCTGCCCATCTTCACATGACGCATCTAGATCTGCATGGTCCAGTATGGCAACCACTGGTCACCTGAGATTACTGTGCACTTGAAATGTGGCCACTCTGAACAGATGGTGGCGCAGTGGCTAAGCACTCATCCACGAACCCAAATCTCTGTAGTTGGAACACTTCAGCCACTCCTGGGAGAAAGATCTGGAGATCTTCTACCATAAATATTGTTATTCTTGTTGCTCAGTGCCGTCTACTCGGATCTGACTTATAGTGATCCTTCCTATACACAACATAACAAAATACTGCCTGGTCTTCATAACTGTTGTTATGTTTGACCCTATTGTTGAAGCCAGAGTGTCACTCCATCTCATTGGGGGTCTTTATCTCTTATCTCACCCTCCATTTTTCCAAGTATGAAGTCATTTTCCAGGGACTGGTCCCTCTTGATAATATGTCTTAAATATGTGAGATGAAGTCTGGCCATCCTGGCTTCTAAGGAGCATTCTGGTTGCACATCTTCCAAGACAGATTTGTTCATTCTCCTGATAGTTCATGGAACTTTCAATGTTCTTCACCAACACATAGTTCAAATACATCAATTCTTCTCTGGTCTTCCTTATGTGTTTATGGGGCAACTGAAAATATCATGGCTTGGGTCAGGTGCACCTTAGTCCCCAAACTGACATCTTTGCTCTCCAAATTTTAAAGAGGTCTTTTGAAACAGATTTGCCTAATGTTATCATCATTTTTGATTTCTTGACTGCTACTTCTATCACCATTGATTGTGGATCTAATAAAATGAAAATCATGACAACTGCCATCTTTTCTCCATTTATCATGATGTTGTTTATTGGTCCAGTTGTGAGAATTTTTTCTCTTCTTTACATTGAGTTGTAATCCATCCTGACGGCTGTAGTCTTTGATCTTCACCAGCAAGTGCCTCAAGTCCTCTTCACTTTAAGCAAGCAAGGTTGTATCATCTACATATAGTAGGTTGTCCATGAGTCTTCCTCCTATCCTGATGCCATATTCTTCTTCATATAATCCAACTGCTCAGATTATCTGTTCAGCATACAGATTGAATAAGTATGGTGAAAGGATATTACCCTGATGCACACTTCTCCTAATATTACGTCATTCAGAGTCTCCTTGTTCTGTATCAATAACTGCTTCTTGTTCTATGTACAAGTGCTTCATGAGCACAATTAAACATTCTGGAATTCCCATTCTTCACAATGTTATTCATAAATTGTTAAGATCCACACAGTTGAATGCCTTTGCATAGTCAATAAAGCACAAGTACACAGCTTTCTGACATTCTCTGCTTTCAGCCAAGATCCATCTGACGTCAGCAATGCTATACCTCATTCCATGTCCTCTTCTGAGTCCAGCTTGCATGAGGACTCTTCTACTCTGTCCTATGGAGTCGCTAGGAGGTGGAATTGGCTTGATGTCAATGGATTTGTTTCTTATTGTTTTGTTTTGCTTATACGAAATATGCACCAGATTTGAATGACTTAATACAAAAAAAAAGGAATGTAAGATATCTCAGTAACAAGTTCTATATGGGGCCTATGTTGAAATGGAGTGCTTGGGTACACAGTGCAAACTATTAGCATGTTCAGCTGCTAACCAGGAGGCCTGTTGACCTACTACTGACAAATCAGCTGCTGAAAACCCTATGGAACACAGCTGTCCTCTGACACACATGGGGGTGCCGTAAGTGGAATTTACTTGTGAAAAATCACCCACTGAGAACCCTGTGCACCATAGTTCAACTCTGACACACATGGGGGCGCCATGAATGGAATCTACTTATGAAAAAACAGCCACTGAAAACTCTATGGTGCACAATTCTATTCTAATACACATGAGAGCACCATGAGTGGATTCTATTTATCAAAAATCATCCACTGGAAACCCTGTGCACACAATTCTACTCTGACACACACAGGGGTGCCATGAGTGGAATCTATTCATGAAAACATATCCACTGAGAACTCTGTAGAGCACAGTTCTACTCTGAAACACACAGGACACCACGAGTGTAATCTACTTATGAAAACCCATCCACTGAGAACCCTGTGGAGCACAGTTCTACTCTGACACACACATGGCACCATGAGTGGGATCTACTGATGAAAACTCATCCACTGAGAATCCTGTAGAGCACAGTTCTCCTCTGACACACACGGGGGCACCATGAGTGGAATCTATTTATGAAAACACATCCACTGAGAACCCTGTGGAGCACAGTTCTACTCTGACACACACATGGCACCATGAGTGGGATCTATTTATGAAAACTCATCCACTGAGAACCCTTTGGTTACAGTTCTACTCTGAC
>NW_006408574.1:9899374-9907992 GCF_000296735.1 Chrysochloris asiatica
ACAGTTCTACTCTGACACACACATGGCACCATGAGTGGGATCTACTGATGAAAACTCATCCACTGAAAATCCTCTGGAGCACAGTTCTCCTCTGACACACACAGGGACACCATGAGTGGAATCTACTTATGAAAAATCATCCACTGAGAACCCTGTGGAGCACAGCTCTACTCTGACTCACACCGGGCGCCATGAGTGGAATCCACTTACGAAAAATCACCCACTGAGAACCCTGTGGAGCACAGTTCTACTCTGACACACACGGGGGCACCATGAGTGGAATCTACTTATGAAAAATCATCCACTGAGAACCCTGTGGAGCACAGTTCTTCTCTGACACACACGGGGACACCATGAGTCAACTGAACAGCAACTGGTTTATATGTTGAAATAATATTTTAGATAAATTGAGTTGAAATGACACAGGAAAAATAAATTCGCTTTGTTTCTTTCTACCTCTTTTTGTCTTTTCCTGTGGCTACTAACTTTTTCTAATAGCTCTGTGGTTCATGTTCTCTTTGCACTGGACGGCACTGGCCCTGTTGTAGAGAAGCAGTGGGCACAGGGAAGTCCAGCCTGGTGAGTACACCCAGGACATGTCAGGGTTTCCCAGAGAAATGACCAGATTGATGAGTCCTACAGCCCCTAGGTCTCATGTCAGCTACCCGAGACCTTCCATCTTCAAGATCCGCCCTGAAACAAACACCCTAGGAAGATTGATCCCTTAATACCTTGTTAGGAGCAAACCCACTGACTAATTAGGGGGAGCTTAGCAAACTGATCCTAGGGTTCTTGTTGAACCGTCCACAGAGTAAGGTTCCAGGAAGGAGGAGGAAGTGGCCAGAAAGGATCAGCCAGAAGTGAACGAGGTGAAAGGGTTTCTAACAACCACCTTTCCCTGCTGTCCGGAGGCTTCAGTGAATAAAACTTCAATATCCTGACACTGGAGTTGAACCTGTGAGACTGTCTTTTATACTTTTCTCTGATCAGATGTCTAGATTTTGGTGTTCAAGACTCCAGTGTGCTTGTGTGTGCATGCATTTGCACACGTACTGATGCTTACCACAGTTTTACGGGCACACACATACACATTCACATATAATTGTTGTTGTTAAGTGCCGTCAAGTCAGTTCCGACTCACAGTAACTCTATATAGGGTTTCCGAGGAATGGCTGATGAGCTCAAACCGCCAACCTTACAGTTCAAATGTATACATATGATATTAGTATCCTTCGAGGCTAATTTGTAATTATGAATAACAAATGATTCTGTGTGTTTTCATTTTCTATCTCTCTCGTGATCTGAGGTCCCTGGGCAATGCAAACAGTGCAACACTCCAATACCAACTGAAAGGTTGGCCGTTTGAAACAACACAAAACAACACAGAAGAAAGACCAGGCGATTTGCTTCTGAAAGGTCCCAGCCTTGAAAATCCTTCAGAGAGTGAGCAGCTCTATTCTTTAGCACACGGAGTTGTCAGGAGCCCAAAGGGACTTGAAAGCAGTCCATTTGATCTTTTTTGTTTTTACTTCTCTCTTTTAGTATATTTACGATTGTTGTTGTTGTAATGTTGTAATGAGACAGTTCTGACCCATTGTAACCCTGTATAGGATTTCTGAGGAGTGGCTGGTAGATTTCTGAGGAATGGCTGGTAGATTTGAAGTGCCAGCCTTGTGGCTAGCAGTCCAGTGCTTATCATACCAGAACTCCATAAAAAGGTGACTATTCCACTTTGTGAAAATCCAACCTAGCCTCTGGACAAACAGATTGAAAAATAAACTTCAAATGTATGAAGGAGATTCCACGGAAGACCAAGAGATCAGAAAGGATCACTAAAAGAAATAGCACATGCCTACCTAGAAATGTTCTTAAAATAAGTTGTTGGGGACTGGTGTCATTCACACTAAATGTGGAAAATGAAATGACTGTCCAAATTGTTAACTTACACAAGGATTTCACATTATGAAGTAATAAAAGGACTTTACTTCATGAGGTAGACCTTAAAGAGGATTTGAATTAGAGAAGTCAGTCTTTCTGACTGCTCCATTTTTTGTATTCCAGAGGGATGGTCTTTTTCTCTTACTATTACTAACAATGATTTCTTTTTCCCTCTCTGTCCCACGCACGTGCGTGTACACACACACACACACACACACACATAGGAACTCCCTTCCTGAATCCAACATCCTAGCTTTCCAGAAGCCCTAGACCATCTCAACTCAACCACACTCTGAACTTCATACACTGCTGTTGATTACATTACAACCAAATGTCTCTTACTCAATCCCTGGAATCACTGGCTTAGTCCATGCACTCTGATAAGTAAAGTACCGTGACTTTACTTATCAGAGTGTGCAGAGAAAGCTCTTGGTGAGGAAGCTTGGTGGATATTTACCAAGCTGTGTTTTGGTCCGGAACCTGTTTATGACACATATGCAGATGAGAATGTAAACTGTTTGTATTTACAGAATTTAATGAACTATTTACATAAAATGGAGTCCTGGTGTGGCGCTGTAGGTTAATGCATTGGATCATGAAGTCAGTTTGAACTGCAAGGTCAGCAATTCAAATCCACCAGCTGCTCCTCAAAAAACCCTATACACAGTCGCTATGTGTCGGAACTGACTCCACGGCACTTAACAACAACAATAACATTACATAAAATGAGTATCAGAAAGCAGATTGTTTGCCTATGTTTTCTAAAAGGTAAACTGCTTTCAGAGAGTTGTTTCTAATTTTGGCATGAGAAAGATGGCTACAAAAGGTCTTTGTTATTGTTGTTAAGCGCCATCGAGTCAGTTCTGACTCATAACAACCCTGTATAGTATTTCCAAAGAGCAACTGGTGAATTTGAACCTCCAACCTTGCAGTTCAAATCAACCTTAAGATCAAGCACTTATCCTATGGTGACATACCTGGACATCCTAAGACAAAAGGTCTTAGGAGGGGATTTTAAAAAACTCTATAAAAGTATCCTGTAGTCAAGAACACTTCACAAACGTTTTTTGGTCCTTGCTCCACAGTAAAGAAATCAACACTCTACATTAGATAAGATGTATGCAAGTATAAGGACTGCTGTGGACTTGAAGAAGCCCCTTCATCTGAGCTTGAGTCCTACATCAAGAGGCTGGTATACAAACATATATTTAGATGCTTTGGGTTGCTATAACCTGTTCAGCACCCACCTACCCATCAGTCTGTCATACTGTGGTGGCCTGCGTGTTGCTGTCATGCTGGAAGCTAGGTCCCTGATATTTCAATACTAGCAGAGTCACCCATGCTGGACTGGTTTCAGTGACGCGTTCAGACTAAGACAGACTAGGAAGAAAGACCTGGCAATCTACTTCGGAAAACTAGCCTGTGAAAACTCTGAGGATCACAGAATCTTGTTGAAGGCTTTGACTCACTCTGGACGTACCATCAGATGGGAGTGACCACTGGAGAAGGAGAACCTGTTTGGTAAAGTGGAAGGCCAGTGAAGGTCAGGGAAACCTTCATTAAAATGGACCAATACAGTGGCCCCAACAATGGACTCAACGATCATGAAGATGGTGTAGGGCTGGACTTTCCATCCTGTTGTCCATGGGGAGATGACCCAATGGCACCTGACACCACCACCAGTTTAAGATTTAAGGGGTGTGTGGCTCACAGCCTTCTAAGCTTCCAGGTCAACCATTTTTTCCTTTTCTTTATCAGTGCAACTAACACTGTAGGTCATGTTACTTATGAGTAACATGTTTTTTAGGCATGTGACCTCAGACCCTACGAAGATCATCCCCTCCCTGAGAGTAGAGATCACTGTGGTTTACAGCCCTTATGATGCCTGTTGTTGTTGTTAGGTGCCATCTCATAGAGTAGGTACCGACTCATAGCGACCCTGTGCACAACTGAATGCAACACTGCCCAGTCCTGGGCCAACCTCACAATCACTGCTACCCTTAAGTGCATTGATGCTGCCACTGTGCCAAACCATTTCGTTGGGGGTCTTCCTCTTTTTCCCTGACCCTCCACCTTACCAAACATGATATCTTTCTCCAGGGACTGGTCCTTCCTGACAATAATTCCAAAGTATGAGAGACAAAATCTGGCCATCTGGCCTCCAAAGAGCATTCTGGCTGTACTTCTTCCAACATAGTCTTGTTTTTTCCTTTGGCAGTCCAAAAGGATCATGCATAGGACCCACTGTTTTACAAAAGGCTTAAGGAATCAGAAGACCCAAATGTTGGTCTTGACTCACCACAAGCCAACTTTTCGGCATGAGGCAGGTCTCAGGGTCTCCAGTGGTGCTGTAAGCGATGTACTCGACCTCAAGGTTGGTTTGAACTGTAAGCTCACCAGCTGCTCCTCAGAAACCCTATACAGGATCGCTCTGAGTCAGAACCACTTAACAGCAACAACACATCCTATAAATCAGTAAGCAAGATGATTCTGTAGGATAAGAACTGTACTGCAAATCACAAGGTCAGCAGCTCACAAGTCATTCCTCAGGAGAAAGATGAGACTTTCTGTTTCTGTAAAGATTTATAGCCTCAGAAACCCTATACAGGGCTGTTATGAATCAGAACCGACTCTCTGGCACGTAACAACAACACACATCTATAGATCAGTAACAATAATCCCAATACTGCATACTTCACAGTGTAATTTCAGGAAACATGGCAGACAGTATTATGAAGGGACTTTGAAAAGTGCAAGGAGCTATTGCCATCTAAGGAGGTCAGATTGCTGTTACCTTGGAGCCCACTGTTGTAGCCACTGCATCAGTCCATTTCATTGAGGGGCTTCCTCTTTTTCTCTGGTCCTTAATAAGGATGCTATGGTAGATGCCAAGTAACTTTCTGAATGAAGAATGGAAGAAACAGGCAGAAGCAAAGGAGCAAATCTCTCTACAACCCTGATGACATGGTTGGTGAGACAAGGTTGAATCTGATGTAAGGTCCAAATTCTGTTAAAGTGGCCTTCTTCAGAGACAGTTCATTCATATCCTCTTACTTCCTTCTTCACTATCCTCCGGTCACTGACCACTGCCCACAGAATGAAGATTAGCATTGAAGGACTTTGGAGTACCAGCTTCCATCTTTTATTGCGCTTCACAGATGCTGCAAGTTTTACAAACTGAATGTTGGTGGTAAGCTTGAACAAATCTCTCGTACCATTTCCAACACCATGTGCTCACTTTGTGTCTTGATTCCGTTGTGATCATTCTTGCAACATTTCAGACCTTTTCATCCCGCTATTGCACCTGTCTTAGACAACACTAGAGTGTTGACATCACTTTCATATGCCCTAGGAAACCTGAAAATTCATGTGACTCACTGTATTCTAACACTTGCTGTATTGCGGCGGTGTGGAACCGGATCTGCCATATCTCTGACGTATGTCTGTATGGGTCCACCCTAGCTCCAGAACATCTCTCATCATATCTCACCATGAGCATCAGCAGGCGACGGACTCATCCCTGAACACTTCACATCACTAGGCTCTGCTCGCTTCCTGCTCCAGCCTGAAAGGTGGACTCCTTCCCAAAATCTACCTCAGACCCAGGAACTCAGGAGCCCACACTTTTTTCCATTCCACACAAATCCCTGCCTGGTGCAGTGAGTGTGCTAACTGATAGGATGGAAGCTCAAGACCACCCAGAGGCACCTTGAAAGAAAGTCCTGGCCATCTACTTACAAAAAATCAGCCAGTGAAAACCCAATGGAATATAGTTCTACTCTGACACAGCTGGGATCACCATGAATTGGGCCAATTCATGAGCAGGTAGCTTTGTTGTTGTTGTTGTTGTTGTGTGTGTGTGTGTGTGTGTTCTCTCTTTCAGTCCTCTGGATGCACGCATTTTTTTAAATAACTTTTACTCCATCTCATGCTATATATAGTTCAACATTTTCCTGCTCATCACTACTCTTTTGTTCACTGCTCCAAGGTAGGAACATCCTTCTGATCTCTCCAATACCATGGAGTGCATCCAAGTGCCCTGCACGGAATTCATACCTCAACCCAGAAGCCCAACACAGTGGAGAAAGCTCCCAGGTGGAGTTCACTCCCATCTCTCCCCATCCTTGCTCTAGCCTTTTATTACACCTTTTTCAGTTTGACTTTAGCACATTACATAAAGAATGATCCAGTTAGAGTCATTCTTGGCTGTGTTTCCACCTTCCCTATCTGCTAGGAAAGGAAAGACTGTGGTCAGTCCCATCCATGGCCACCGACTCATAGTGACCCTGGACTACAGATCTTTAAGGAAGCCAACAGCCTTAACTTCCTCCTGTAGAGTGGCAGGTGAGTTTGAACTGCCGACCTTGCAGTTAGCAGCCCAATACCAAACCATGGTTAGTATAGCCCATTTGATTTACAAGGCTAAGAAGCAATAAACTATCTCTAAAGAGTCCTTTTCCTTAAATGGTTAACCACATTCTACTGATGAGCATGTGACATACTTTTATATGTTTATTTTTTGGCTTTTTGTTTTTGCAGATATGCACAATTCTTGTTATGAAAACTTTTATGAAGATACACAAGCAGTTCATAATGACTCATGTTTTGAAGGAGTTCCGGTGGTACAGTGGGATAAGCATGGGGCTGCTAACCACAATGTTGACAGTTCAAACCCACCAGCTGCTCTGTGAGAGAAAGATGAAGTTGTCTGCTCCCACAGAGGCTGTCGTGTGGGACTCTTCTACTCTGTCCTATAGAACCTGCTATGAGTCAGAATCAACCCAATGGTAGTAGGTTTTCCAAATTTGGGAGATCACCTTTTGAAAAACTAAACTAAGTTTTCAGAGGGCTCCTAGACAAAGACTCTATGAAGAGGCTTCAAAAAGTTCACAGGGAAAAAAACACCATTACCCTTACATTCGATTTGACCACAAACATTTGGATCCCTCTCATAGACTCTCGTGTTCTGTCCACCACTAGTCCTCCTGGAACTGTTTCTCCTGTTTCTCATCTGTACAAAGGGGACTGGGCCTTTCTGATTGAAAGCCATCCTCCTGGGCTCCTCCGCCAATCTGATTAGGTGACTTTCACACACACAAAGCAACATACACAACGTCCATTCCTGTCAAGAGGGAGGTACAGACCACTGAAGGATCTCCAGGTATACAAATAAGACGTGCGCTTCCCAGACACCTTGCTTAAGGCAAAATAGTTTCACAGCCCCTATGGGATATTGGAAAATGACAATGTGTGTATGTGTTTTCTTTAAATCCACAGGCATTGTCGTTAAATGACACTTTCAGCTGTGTTAAGAATTCTCGTGGCTCCCAAGAATATTGGGGCTGTGTGTAATGGCAGATGAAGCAGCAGCCCACCGTGAAGGGAGACAAAGGCAAAGATAAACAGGGGCCTCATCCCTTACACCTGGGGTCATTTCTGCAAACCAAACTCCATGTTGTAGCTCCGATGAGAATTTGCTGGTGTTTTTAAACAGGCGCTTCAAGTTCTGTCCCTTTTAGTCCCGGACAAAAACTCCTGGTGTGGTGCTGTAGGATCAGCGCTGGTTTGTAAACCACAAGGTCGGCAGTTCAAACCCACCAGCTACTCCTCAGAAACCCTATAAAGGGTCACTGTGAGTCGGAACCAACTCAACAGCGCTTAACAATAACAACACAAACTCTAAGCTATGCTTCATTTGTGCTCATGAATACTGTCCAAGGTAACAGTCCCTGGAATTTTCCTCCTTTTTTTTTTTTTTCATCCTTGACCCAAACATCGGCACTGAAGAACATACGGCCGAGGTTACCTCACATTTAGTTTGGTTCAAAAACCCACTGCTGTCGAGTCTGTAGGATAGAGAAGAACTGTTCCATGGGGTTTCCAAGGCTGTCATTGCTGACAAAAGCAATTGCATGTGTCTTTCTTACAGAGCAGATGGCGGGTTCGAACTGCCAACCTTCCGGTTAGCAGTCCAATGCTTATAACCAGTGCCACTAAGGTTCCTTCCATTTAGTTTCAGCACAATATAATTCATTGGTAAGACGTGGTCAAACTGTGCATTTGGAACACTTTCTTTTTCACACTCTAACCGATAAGTTTTCATAGATGTGGCCAAGTTTTATCAGTTCTCCTTGCCTTGGTCTTCACAAGTTCAACAGGAGACAGCCACCCCCTGTCCCCACCAAGATTAAATCTTACAACTACCTGAACTCTCTCCTGAAGTGATGTTTTGGGGTTTTTTTCCCCTCTGCTAACAGATCATCAAAGGCAGCTACTTTAGGGGGGCAAACCTTAAAGTTCAGAGGCCAATTGCTTTAAAACAAAAAGATGGGTATGTGCAAATGGAAGATAATAATGTCATAGGAAAAAAGTAGAAGAATAAAAGGATATAGACTTTAACTTGCAGATAGTACCCATTTGACATCAAGCCTTGATGGCTTGATCATCAGAACTCAACTAGAGGAAGATTAAAAAAAAATTTTTTTTATGAAAGAAACAAGAATAAATTGCTACAATTTGATGAACTTGACCTATACTCATGGATGTAGTAGTTCAAAATACCAACAGAGAGGGAAGGACTCTTCACATCAAGTATCAATGCTATCCCCTCTGTATACAGGGTAGGAAGAAACAGGCAACTTAGACATTGGCTACTTAAAATGAGGGGGCGATAAAGGCAT
>NW_006408574.1:9908607-9910468 GCF_000296735.1 Chrysochloris asiatica
GTGGAGGGAATTATATCATTATAATGAAACAAGCTGTATGATTTATTGAATGTAAAACTGATGGTCTGCCCTATAAACTTGCACTCAATTCACAATAAAAACTTTTTTAAAACATCAAAAAGGATAGAGATTTTAAACAGGAGCCCTGGTAGAGCAATGGTTAAGTGATCAGCTGCTCACCAAAAGGTTGGCAGTTCAAACCCAACAACCACTCCCAGGGAGAAAGATGTGTCAGTCTGTTTCTGTAAAGACTGCAGTCCTGGAAACTGTAAGGTGTTTCTATTGTGTCCCACAGGGTCTCTGAGAGTGAGCTCATTGGTGATGGGTAGACTGTAAATAAGGAATGCTGGTGACATGAAGGCTAAGTACTTGACTGCTAACAAATGTTTGGTGGTACAAACTCACAGAGGTTCCGAAGGAGAAAGACCTGGCAATCATTTCCCATAAAGACTGCAGCAAAGAAACCTTATGGGACAGTTCTACTCTGACCCATGGGCCACTACGGGTGGGGACTGACTTGACTGCACATAACAGCAATAACAACATACTTTAAATTATTAACTTTATTAATCTAAGTATAAACTGTATACATACACACAGTCATCAAGTTTACATGTCTGCTCTGGGAGTTAGCAGATGCCCCCTGAGGACTACCTCTAGATCTCTAAGGATGTTAGTAATTCCAGAACCCTATATAAAACCAGGGATCAGAATACTTACTACCATTGATAGAATATAGCATTATTTTGAGAGATACAGGATATGAAACAAAAAATATCAAAAATAAGAAGAAATAACACTCAACAAAAAAGAATAATGATGAATTTGCAAAAGAGATTCATGTTATAACATGGATGAATCTGAAGAACGTGCACAGTGAAATGAGTCAATCATAAAAGGAACACTATTGTATGAAACCACTTTTAAAGAAAGCCAAGAATAGGTTCACACACAGGAAGCAACACTCTTTGGTATTTACCAGGGATGGGAGGTAGAGGGAGACAGAAGTACTCAATAGACAGTGTTGTTGTTGTTGAATTCCAATTCTGACTCACACTGACCCTGTATAGGATTTCCAAGGAGTGGCTGAAGGGTTTGAACCACCAACCTTGCAGTTAACAGTTTAGTACTAACCCTTCAACTCCACACCAGGACTCCAGAGAGTATACAGTAGAAATGTGTTGTGTGGCACTGTGGGCTAATGTGTCAGACTGCAAAGTCGTTTGAACTGCAAGGTCAATGGTTCAAGCTCACCAGCTGCTCCTTGGAAACCCTATACAGGGTTTCTATGGGTCGGAATCGACTCGACAGCACTTAACAACAACAACAATATTGGGGGAAGTCAGCACAATGAAATAAAATCACTGAGAGTTATGCAAGAGTAAAGGCTAAAAGGGTGACTATGAGTCAGAACTGACTCATCAGCACTTAATAACAACACTAAATGCTATCATATATACAATACTGCAGCAACAGCAGTAACAAGCAAGAAGTTGTGTTTCCATGAGGCAGTGATGTCACTAGAATGATGTCACCCAGTAGAGTACCTCATGGTGTAACCCCTTACTATGGGCCTCTTCCCATACCAACCACACAGACTCCTTAGGATTGGCTTGTGTACTCATGTATACTTAAATCGTAAT
The DNA here is from genome assembly GCF_000296735.1 of Chrysochloris asiatica. Taxonomy (NCBI): domain Eukaryota; kingdom Metazoa; phylum Chordata; class Mammalia; order Afrosoricida; family Chrysochloridae; genus Chrysochloris; species Chrysochloris asiatica. The sequence continues at coordinate 9,910,251 of NW_006408574.1, forward strand.
CTCCACATATCACTCTTCCTGTTCCTTTAATTAAAAATTTATTCTCAAAAATGTTATTGATGCAGGTTCACAAATACGAATTGCCATCATGTTGCTGTTGTTGTTAAGCGCTGCCAAGTGGGTTCCAACCCACAGTGACTCTGTATAGGGTTTCCGAGGAGCAATTGGTGAGCTTGAGCAATGCAGAAAGTATCAAAAGAAGTTGGGGGGAGGGGGGG